>NC_143588.1:57856691-58156691 GCF_048544385.1 Mastigoproctus giganteus
AATATATAATAAATATCTCTGTGTCACGTGGCTAATTTCCACCACTTTACCATTTTATGGCCGCCCAAGAAATATCTTTCGAACTCTGAATTAATCAATAGTACAACAAAAGACAAGATTGTTAACAGGCATACGATACAAATCCCTAGTCACGTCTGTATTGCCTTTCTCTACTTTTAATTCACACTCCGTGATGACGTCATCAAATAGTTAAAGGGAAAAAAAACACAAGCGATATGCCTTACAGTAATTTTAACCGTTTATTCCGTAGAGGCAGACGATAATATATTATTATTTCATATGAAGTATTTATTAAACTAACTGTAACCTGACTATTGTCTAGACCAGCTCTAATCGTCTGCGTCATAGCAAAAGGTAAACAAGTAAAGAGAAAATTCTGAGCATTCGATTGAATTTCTATCTACCGTATTCACAATCTTGGTATAACTTTTTTTTTTTTTTTTTCTTTTTCAGTGAAAGAAGAAAACAGCGAAACACCAACCCTGTTGACCAATGCGGAACCTCCAATTCCTCAATGGGCCATTGCTGTTATTGTGATTGGGGCAGCATCGCTTATTTTTATTATTCTGTTTGGAGCTGTTACGGTAAGTTCAACAAAATGACCATGGCATTTAAGAATACAAAGTAGAGTCCAATTTTTTGAACCCTGCTACAAATAGGAAGATGCACAGTGATTCTGCACATCTTTCTGCCTGCGTATGCGACGACATATACATACATGTCTATATACACAGTCAGCGATTTTTCAGGGCAGGGGCACTCGGTCGGTTTATGAAAGATGAAAAAGTATACAGATGCGTGCGCGCATTTAATTACAAGAATTTAAGTTCTATTTAGTAGCTAACAATGTTAAATAAGTCTATGGCAAAAGCCTCAAGCTGTGAAACTATAAAATTCATCATACACGTTGGCCATAGCCTCATTCTGTACGTAGCTGTGGGGGAAACTGGACTCTCTGCTTAGCCCACCCATCTCATATTGTGGAGGCACTTCGCCACGAATTGCCTTGACATTGCACTACTCTAAATAAAAGACACTACTCCAATGGAAAAGAATATTTCTTTATATTGCCTACTTGCCCACCGAGGAACCCCTGGCTGGAGTCTCCTCGGTGCGCAAGTAGGCACTGTGAAAACCTGAACAACACCCAGTGATTAAATATATCCACAATACGATATTAGTGTATACACCAATATGTTAAATAAATTATAACACTGTTAAATAATTTAATACACGATTAAATAAATTATTAATTAATTATTACTATTACCGTAAGTAAACAGTAGTATATTTCTCCACTGGAGAAATATTTTTTATTTAGAGTAGTTCAATACCAAGGTGACTCGTGGCGAAGTGCCTCCACAATATGAGATGAAAGTCGGTGGTTTCAACATGTTTTTAATAACGGCACCCCTAAGTCATTTATTTTATTTTGGAACACCCCCCATACTCAATTTTCTGCCAGGTAGATCCGATTCTCTCTCTCTCTTTCTCTCTCTATGTATATATATACATATATATATATATATATATATATATATATATATATATATATATATATATATATAATGTTAAAAAAAATATATAGAGGTACAAATTAAACATCAATTATAGATTACCACAAAATAAAAAAGACACTGTACACCTTTTTATAATGAAATAAACATATACATTTAAAAAAAAATAATAAGTTTAAGTAACGTAAACCAAATTACGTGGTACCCCTGGAATGTTGTTGCGACACCCCGGTTGAAAACTACTGCACTAAGTAGTAAACTCAGTTTTCTCACAGCTAAGTATAGGAAGAGTTTAAGCCCGACATGTACAATGACTTTTTATGCTAACTTAATTTAATGTTTGGCTTAATACAGAATATTAATCAAAACACTGAATTAAATATTAAATATAAAATTTATTAATATGTTTAATGAGTTTTCAGATATTGCAATAGCTGAATTTTTAAAGTTCACCTAAAACGTCTTTCATTATCGCATTTAATAAATATCAAATGAAACACAGCAAATGTGAATATTTATTTTTTCAATTAATGTTTCATTCTGAAAGTTTATTCAGCTTTTGTGGTACACGAATTTTGTCTGTTCAGTGTTATATACTTCCAACTTATTTTGACCTATCAATTAATCATTTTAGTTAAATTTCACAAAGAGATAAGAAGCAAGTATTGATAACGTAATTTATGATCCCTCGGGCGATTAAATTGGGCAAGAGGAAAAGTCCAATTAGCATTGAGCCTGCTCAAACCATTCAAAGCCTTATACACTTCAATCAGATCACCTCGCAGGTCATCTTAAATAAAAGTTCTGCAAATTGCAGCGTCTGGAGACCTAGCCTCCAGACATTGCAATTTGCAGAACTTTATTTAAGCCTTTCTTCGACAGAGCAACCTTTTGTTCCACTCACCAATCTCGTTCCCCCCCCCCCTCTGTACTCGTTCCAGCAGCTCTACATCCTTCTTGAAATGAGACCTCCAGACCTGTACAGTACTGAAGGTGTGGCCTGACCATTGCTTTATACAAGGGGATAATCACCTCCGTATCCCTGCTAGCAAAATTCCTGTATATCATTGACAAGACTCTTGCAGACTGTCTGTACTGCTCAGAAAACTTCATATCTCACTGCACAATTACCCCCAGGTATTTTTCATTCTCTACTACCCTGAGTGTAGTACCACACAGTTGATACGTTACTCTGGGGTTACTGCTACCCATACAGAGTACTTTGCATTTGTCAACGTTAAATTTTAGTTGCCACCTCAATCCAACTTTTCTAGATCCTGTTGCAGTAGCGTACTGTCATTAGTGTCATTAACAATTCTGCTAACCTTCGTATGGTCTGCAAACTTGGACATTAAGCCTGATATACCTTCATCAATACCACTGATAAATATACAAAACAACAATGGGCCTAACACCGAATCCTGGGGAACTCCACTAATAACATTAATCCACGAAGAGCGGTGTCCAATGATTGCCACTCTCTGTCTTCTCCCACTCACCGTCCCTTCATCCATAGCAACAACTTGCCCTTAATACAATACTGCTCCAATTAGTGCAGCAGTCTTCCATGTGCAACAGTATCAGAAGTTCCCAAAATCCAAGTACATGATATCAAAATTACTTTTTTCCTCCAGTTTCATTGTGACCACATCAGAGTATCCAACAAATTGGTCAGACAAGACTCTCCTTAACAAACCCATGCTGTGTCCGAGCTATAACTGAAGTTTTGTCTAGATGATCCTGCAATGCTTCTTTAACCAGTGCCTCCATTAATTTCCCCGGAATAGAAGTTAAACCAACGGGTCTGTAATTACTTGTGTCGCCCTTTGATCCCCTTAGTGAATTGGGTTTATATCTGCACATCTCTAGTTCATGGGGACCTCCCCTGAATCCATGGTAGCTCTCTTAATTATGGCTAAGATTTTGCTTACTTCCTTTGCTGCCTCCTTTAATATAACTAGGTAGATCTCATTCACCCTTGGTGCCTTTCTTTTGTTTAACTTCAACAATTTTTCCTCCACTTTGCTCTTCGTTATTACAAAATAATTAGCTCCCTGCCAGAGTTTGATAAACTTCTGGCACTCTGCTTCCTGAATAACTTCGTTCTGGTCTATAGATTTTTCATAATTTTGATATTCAAGTGTTTTAATCAAACGAACTCAATTTCGATACGCACTGAATAATTTTGAATACCTTTCATCCAATTAAACACAGGAAGTTCGTGACGTCATGAGTGTAACATGGCGGGGAGTTTTGAATAAGTTTCTTCTCATGCCTCCTTACTCCAAGAATACTGTATGAATATTTTTTAACAGTAATTTTCACTGATAGTGTACCTACGCCATCCTTTCTATTCTTAGTCTCTTTTTTTTTTTTGTCACAGGTTTACGGACAGCATCACGGTCGTAGAAAATATAATACCCGTTTGCACGATGAGGAAGGGGAAAGAGCCATGGATTCCAGTTCGAACGAATGGGAAAGCAAGCTGTCGGCGGCGTACGAAAATCTAGCAGCAGATGGTATCTACGACATGGATAGCGTGGCACTGGAAAAGAATAGGGTAAGCGAAAGAGACATTAGTCTCCGTGATTGTGAAACGTTGGAATACTTCTGCTATCCTAAAGATAATGCTGGTGTTTCAGCCGTATTCTATTAATTACAATGAAAAAGCTTCCCAGTTCTAACTTTTCTTAAAGCTCTTTTTTATAGTACTCTAATCCTGTAAAAACAAACTAAAACAATCCTATTTTTCTATTCAATTTGCAAGCAGGCCTAGAAGGTTTCAGGTACGTTGACTTTTATTATTCATGCGGTGCATTAATATTTAATTTTAGATTTTAATGTAGTTTGCAATTAAGTTTTTTCAATTTTCTAATCTTTAAGATCTTAAGATAAAACGTTTTCATATGAACGTAACTCTATAGAGCTGCTGCTCCTTCCCATCCTAATTAACGAAAATAATAATCTTCCATTAGCTGTAAATCGTAGAGGTAAAAATGCCTTCCACTTTAACTTATTTAAAACGAAAATCCGAAATAAGACTAAATGTAAAAAAAAAAAAAAATTAACAATAGAAGTAAAGAGATTATCATTAATTAAATTGGGTATATAACTTTTAAAAAAAAATTTCGTTCTAATTGCCAAAATTAAACAGCACAATGAATTGAAGAGGAAAACTCATTATGGAGACATATATATGAAAGCATAATTTGGTTCACAATAATTTTATTCTTATTGCGTTAAATGGATTTTTGTGAACAATTAAACACAAGCAGTTTATGCTTGTAGTTAATTGATGACGTCATGAGTAGTTACATTTTATGGCGTTTATCTGCAGTCTCTTTCATGCACGCTTACCTCGAGAGTATTGTATGAATGTTTTAAAAAAAACAAACAAACTTGAAAATCGAAAAAAAGGTGGAACATTTTGCGGCTGCCATTTATAAAGGTCATCTCAGGGAAAAAAAAAAGTATTTGAATAAATTTACATTTGGTATCTATTCACATTAATAAAATAAAGTTATATTTCATTTTTCGCAATTAACTTAAAGTATGCAAACCGTTTCTATATAAAAAATCGTAATTAGGGATAACTCTGACTAAAAACAAACCAACGTCAGCAGATTTTTTTTAAAAAAAACAGTACAACAGTTACTTACATAAATCTGACAGTGAATGAATTAAATAACAGAAATGTAGTAAGTGTTCACTCATCTTTCCATAATTCTTCTTTTTTAGAAGAACTCGTCCAGCAGCAGCAGTAGCCAAAAGCCGAAGACCAAGAAAAATCAATGTGACAGTTGGAGAACAGACTGGACTGGTCAGCCAACCAAACGTATTCGTTTGTCCATAGTGAACACTACCTTTTAAGTCGTGTCGTTCGATACACAATGAACTTCTTTATTGTCATACTTTGCACCAGTGCATTGCACTAGCACGCAAGCGCTCATGCACCAGCACCCCCCTACGCGTCATCGGACGGTGTACGACCACTTCTGGACTAATAACGATCAGTACCCGCCAAGTATTGGATACGGGGAAGTGAAAATGGAGGTGCTTTGTACCATTTGTAATGAGTGTCAGGACAGAGGTCAAGAAAACAGAGTTCGGTTATTATCAGGTGTTAAAGTTGAGAAAATTTAGTGACTTGTGGAGTGTTTATTTCATTATTCTGCGGATATACCAGAAAGGGAAGGTGGCTTTGGGGCATGCGCAGAACTGTATGGGAACAAGATACATAAGTCATGCTTCCCTAGCCTTTTAAATGTCGAGAAATCGCTATTGACAAGACGATATTTATCAAATAAGATAAAAAATTAATTAATTCTAATTATTAATTCAAATTTAAGTATACATAAATTATATTTAAATGTTTGGAAAGTTTTTTAATATTTAAGAACACGAACTTTAGTAAGTTATTAGAGTGAAATATAAACATATGTAAATATAATAAATATTTCTGATATACTAATTTAATATACAGTATTTTTTTCGACTATAAGACGTACAATGATTTTGAAAGGCAAATTTATAAAAAAAAAAAAAAAAAATTATACCGCTAACTGCAATTGCATGATAGATAGGATTCCTAGTAAACGTGAACAAAAGCCGGAGTAGCAGAGTAGGTCAGGCACGAGGGTGCAGAAACACATGCGGTTTGAATGTACCGTAGTTCAAGCTCGCGTGACTGCTAAATATAGTTAATGATTATATTCATTGTCAAAATGATTGATGTACACTCTTCTGACCTAGTGGTCGTATCGGATGATAAACAAGAGCATAAATTAAATATACACTAGCCACGTGACACAGTTTTAGAACATATAGCTATAGTGGCAAAATATTCAAAATCGTTGTATAACCCACCAATGAAGAGGTAGTTTTTTTGTTTTTTTTTAAATTTTCTTTTCTTCTATCATTACCAAAACACAAGAGTGCTTTTCAGTACCACTGAAAAGGGAATAGAAGGGTGTGTTCTGATAAAGCATATATATATTTTTTCCAGAAAGAAGAGTACGTCTTATAGTTAAAAAATACGGTGTCACTTTGATCAAAGTTAAATATAAAGTTATTTCATTCAAATATTAATTAAATAAACCTAGGAAATATTAACTCTGAATTATATTTAATATAAGAAGGTAAGTATTTTAAATAAAAATAATTTGGGTAAAACCGGAAAAGTAAATTAATTTCCTAACAATATTACCGATGTAACCTAAGTGAAAGGAACTTGATCCCATGCAAACTTTAACCACCCATCCCGCTATCAAATAAGAAAAGTTGACATTCCCATATTATGGAGAATCAGTGTAGGTGCTATATAATATTAGCATAGGTGCTATATAATTCTTCTATATTTGTAACCATGGCAACTCACGAGACTCGAGTTTGTTTCCAACATGGAATTTGAAAAGCTTTAATGTTTTTACGTTGAATGATATTGTAAAACATTGTCTGTGATTATTTAATATAACTGTTGGAATCACTCACGTGACAACTACGATGTCAAGTGTCTGTTTTACTACTGGCACGCGGAAGATTATAAATAATCAAATACAGTTGAATATATACATATATATTGTATAATAACACGTAAAGAAATCTACTGTTCTCTGTTATGGTATATTTATATTAGTACAGGCCTGAGAGACTTATTTTTTAAGTGATCCTTTGCAAATCTGCCTTAAGAAAGCACCTCAAAGGAAGCACGAAGAGAAAGTGGAAAATATTCGAAGCCTAACGGATTTATTTACCAAGTATAATTAAATACAGCGGAAACAGTTATTTTTACAAGACGTTATCAGTATTTCGCCATACATGTATAGTTTTCCAGTGACATCACATAAATCAAATAAGAAAACAGAAAATCACTGGTTAATAAGTTGAAGTTTCGATGTTATTGGAATCATCTTCAGGTGTTTTGAAATTAAAAATATGAAACTTCATTCATAAACGTTAAAATAGCTGAAATTATAAACAAATGAAACTAGTCATTCACAATTGGCATTAAACGAAATGTATACTGATAAATGAAAAACTCAACGATAGTCACGTGTTAATGGTAAATGAACGGATTTACATATAGAAGGAGTGATCAGTTTGTATTTTGTGGTCCATGCTGTCTGTTTAAGGTAGGGGAGAAGAAACGTCAAGGGACCACTGCTATTTCTCTTTCGCATGACTATCACCATGTGATCGCTAACTGTATGCACCCTCCTACAATTTTTTTAGGATTTTCTTTTTTTATTCTACTTAGCGTCTCTTAGTCTATTTATTCTGAAAGATGAACGCGTATCATCTTATAGTACTAGCGATCTCCACTATTTTGCACCTAAGATTTCATCTTTAGAATTAAATTTAAATGGAGCTCTTTTGGATGCTACGTGAATAATCTTCTCAAGTCTGTTCCAAATACAGAAATTCTATACAGCCAAATTATCTGTTCCTGTTTGAAAGTATGTACTATGTGTAAATTTGTATATTTTATTCGTTTTTTTGCTAAGAATTACCTTTGAAGTTGTAGAGAACGTTTCATACAGCTAGGAAACAATCTCCAATCTTTCATAGACGCCACATCGTAACATTCTAACAATAATGAATGAGATGGTCTTGTGGCCCCATCTCTCGGACAGTCGAAGCACTAAATGTTCAAAATAAAAAAAAAATTAAATCAGAAGTTGGAAATTAATGATTTCTTTCGTAGTTTCTTCTTCTTCCTTTTTTTTTTTTTTTAATACTCTCATTTATCAGTTTTAAAACAGGTGCCTTAAATATATTTTCCATAATAATACGGATAAAGGCATTAGTTGTTAGAATCGTTTACGATTCTAACAAACAACTGACTTTAAAATAATAATTTAAAATTAAAATAATTTTTAGTCCATGGTTTTTGGTTATTAATTATGTATTTTAATAAATGTGGGAAAAAATTACTTCTACATTCTCAAAAAAAAAAAAAAAAAATCGGTATTGAACAAAGTAACTGTGCTTTATCATAGACGCACGCACATCCTACACCACTTCCACACACTATGCCTTCTGTTTTCGAGAACAGACCAAACACTTCTCATTTGTGTAGTTCATTTTATGGAACTATCAGTTCCGAGTCCTAGTCACATTTTAGTCCTCACACTCAGGTCTACTGCGTTATACATCTTTTCTATCAAGTCAGCGGCCACTTTATAGGCACTGCTGAATTTTCTTCGGCTTTGGCCACCTAGAACTACGAAATATTGTGAGAAATGGAAATAAAAACCTTCTTCGTACTTAGAGATATTTCTACTGTATTATATTTGATAAGTAACGCAGTCTACTGTCTGTACTATAGAAACCTTTGACATGAGCAGTTTTAACATTGGAATTATTTATTTAACAGTTGTCAGTATAAACTTCAACAATACTCTAATCGGTTGAAGCCAATTTTAAAAATCACATTTACTAGTAAGAATAAGAGAAAAAATATTCTACTTTTATGACGTGTTAAATGTTGTTCTTAGTTATTTTTTAGTTCTGTTTATCCTTCGCTGCTCATTGTGTAACGTTATGTGAATGTATTTTCTTCGATTATAATAAAGATGCACTTTGTGTTTAAGATGTTGAAGTCGTTTATTCATTTGTGTGTGTTTTTGGGGGAGGTGACTATATAGTGGTGAGGGGTTACGGAAGAAAGTTCAGAATGAGTTCTTTAAACTAAAATCTATTTTTGATAAATTCGAAAACTGAATGTAAAAGACATCCCAAAGTACTCATAAAAGTTTGGTCATGAAGATTATATTGTGTGCAAGTTAGTTCGTTGTATTTTGGGGCGGGGTTGGGGGAAAGGCATTTAGAATATAAATTACTTTGGTCACAATACGCTGACGATCTTTATCAGGTATTATGTCTGTTCAAATTCACGCGCCGATTTACTCATTAAAAAAGCATTCCAGTTGAATCAATTTAAAATTACTCCAGCCTCAGATAGTATTCTGACCCAGAACTATCCAAATAAGAGATAAGCGGGGCACCCGCTATGTTAGGGACATTAATGTGTGTATTATTCAGTTTGTTTTCCCATGCAACCCTCGTCCGAAACTGATGTATTCGCTTTACAGTGCGAAAGGAGATCATCAACTAATTAAAACAATGGAAAAGGCCAGGGTTCGAATCCCCCTTTCGGAACGGGAGGGAGGTGTCCGCCGGAATAGTACAGTAGCTTTGCTACTTGTCATTCGTTTGGAGAGATCTGGGTTCTAATCCGTCGGAAAGTGGAAAACTCCTTAAAGCCCTCTTCATTCGGCTGTGCTTATAGGCACATGATGACCAAAGTAGTTGATGCGCTAGGTATCACTGAACAACAGTAACGGGCAAACTGCAAGTGAGACCTAACATGAGTCTTTTTATTACGTACCCAGTGCATCTGGAAATTGGGGCGCCTCCGTAGCCAGGTGGGAAGGAGCAGCAGTGTGTAGCACACGCTTCTTGATTAGACCGGGGTTCGAGCCCGTCACCACCAGATGCGGAAAGGTCAGGGAATGACCACCGCATATCTCGGAGCAATATGGCCTTAGCTGCTAATGCTCCTAAAAACCAAATAACAAACAAACAAACAACAAACATCTGAAAATTATTAAGGCAAAAATTCAGGAAAAAAAAGACAGAGTTCAGAAAATGAATTTATTATGAAAATCGGCCCCACAGGACTCTAGACACTTAAGCCGGAGCAATATCTGTGGAATGGTTTATCTCAATAATCCCTTTTTGAGGAAAAAAAAAAAAAAAAAAGTCTTGGAAAAAATAACAAATTAACGCGGAATGAGCAGGTGCATTGTCATGCAACAAAAACCTTTTCTGTTTTTCTAAAAGTGTAGTCTGACCAGTCGAATTCTTTGGAACAACCACTTACTTCTAAATACGAGCTCCAGCTCTCTGTCTTCTAAATTCTCCACTAATGCCGGTGTACCCAAAGTTCAATTATTTCGCCTATTCTTTTCCTCTTGTATAACAATAACCTTCTTCCATCGAATCGGTATCCTAAGCATAGTTTTCCTAATAATAGCACATTACTTCCAGTTTGAGAAACCTTGCCCTGCATAAACAGCATCGACTTCTCGAAAATTCACCACCAATTCTTTAAATGCTGATCAGAAAGTTATTCTCCAACGGGATGAAGAAAACTTGGTTAACTTCAATCCTTCTAAAACTCAGTCCTCTTATTCCTCGCAAAAAAGAGTCTACTGCTCCTAAGCTTGTCTTCGATGGTGCTCAAATCTCTACACAAGATTAAATATCTCTATTAGGGATTACCTTGACTTCTAATCTGTCTTGAGAGATTATTCTGACTTCTAAACAATAAAGGTCCAAAATCTATTATAATTTTCCTGTACCTTTCCACACAAAAAATAAAAGTGCACCTAGACGTTTGGTAGGTCTAGATCACATTCTTAAACTGTGAAAGAAGAAAGGTAGGATCACCTTAAATCATGGATGAGTTTCCAATCACATTTTTAATTCATTTAAAATAAACGCTGAGTAAAAACGCCATCATTTTGCCATTCCAAGAAGAGACAATCCAAATGAAATCCATGTTAAGACGACTGAGGATTGATATTTAACTTCCATTAGTTTCAAACACCAAAAAAATGCAATCGTGAGTAGCATAGTTAGCATAATCCATCCTTGCCCACACCAGGTGGAAAAGACCTGAGTTCAAGTCCCGTCGATGACGTGAGGAATTTCTGTGAGTCTTTTTCGCAACTTGGCTGAAGTTAGTCAGTCTGAGGCAGAAACGTGTTTTTTTTTTTTTAATCCCAGAAACTGGGGTTTTTCGGCCAGCAAAAAGATTAAAGAGCAAATCGACCACAGAACACACGCAATTTACAAATATATAATATACAGCGAAATATTGCGTAAGTTGCTGATGTGCCTAAAATCCTACATCTAAAAAGTATCCAGAACTTTAAAAAACATCAGACAGATATGCATAGTATTAAAGTATAAAGTTTTCTTGCTAAATTTTCAAAATAAAATCTTTTCTAAACAAAAAAATGTCTCCTTAATTAAACTATGTTTCTTATCTTAATTATAGTATCTATGCAGATGCTTTCCTCTGTAATGCACCAAAACCGTTACGATCACGTAGCAAGAGAAATGTTAAAAATGTCACTTTGACAGCCACCGCTCACGGTGCCCAGTTAAGGAAATATTTGTGTGACGTCGTGCTTGTTCAAACACGCACTGCTCTGCACGGCCGGTCTACACTGTATCGTCAAATACCATTACAATACCGCGTGTAATAATTTTTAATCCTTAAACGGTATTGGATATGGTATATGATAAGTGAAATCTTAAATTTAGCATTTAATGAGGCATGTCTGTCTGGCGTTTTATTAGTCTGTTATTAAGAAAATATTAACGAAAACGCTTGTTAAACAAACTAATTCTAATAAAATTTTTGCATTACCGGTGATGTCAAAAAACAGCTAAGATATAAAATATTTATTGGTGCATTATGAAAGAAATAAGTACTGGTGTGTATGGGATACGCAGTCACTTAATTGAGGATCAGAAATGACACAAGATATATATGAAGATGAAAGCACAGCAACAAAGATAAGATCACACTGCTCAAAGAAAATATACGATACAGGCGCTGAAGGTAATTAGCTGAGAGTGGATCCAAAACAAACCCCTTCCAATTTAGAAATGATCGAAGAGCAATTTGTTCCCGAGGTATTATGTTCATAAAAAGAAAGAAAGAAAGAAAGAAAAAAAAAAGACAGAATGCAGAAAACAGATCCTTACGCTTTACGAGAAAAATCATTGACTGGCTGGCACTTGAAAACCTAGTAGCAGGTTGGTTTCTACAGATCAATGACTGCATCTGACTTTCTTTTGTGGATAACCGTAATTAGACTATAGTACGAATCAATACGACTACGATAATAGCACCAGCTATTTAAATGTCGAACGCTAACTTTTTACGGATCATAACACGGCTAATTTAATCTCCCGTTAAGCGAACCGTTGAAAGCACACTGCGCTGGATTACTCTCCCAAACTGCCCCGATGTGGATAAATAATTCACGATTCATAAGAGGCACCACAAAGGCAAATAACAGGAATTCAGCAGAGGAGAGTGCCGCTACTTAGACAACCACAGTTGAGTGGTTAGCACAGGAGTAACTGAGGTCGCGTGTTCGATATAACAAACAGAAAAATTATTTATTTAATCATCAAAAAACCGTTCGAAGTCACAGCATATAATTCTACTATACATAGCATGTGATTGTATGTGGCTCCATCTGGTGGACGATCAAACGCTTAATTTATTATATATTATATATATATATATATATATATATATATAATATAAAAATATATATATCTTTTTTTAGCTGAATAAACAACTGTAACAGGGGAATACAGGTGTCCCCTTGACAAAAAGCAGACATTCCCTGGTGGGATATCTTTTTTATAAGGTATATAAAGTATTTATAAGGAAAAAAATGTTATATTTTCTTGAAGGTAAGCTGCTCTCTTACGAATTTAGTAAAATTTTACAGCAACAACAGCGAAATTAGATTTCAGTAAAACTGTAAGCAAAATTCTTCGAAGCCTGCAATATGACATTTTATACTTGAAGTATTTCTTTTTTTTTTTTTCTGTCTCTCTCTCTCTCTCTCTCTCTCTCTCTCTCTCTCTTTGTGGCCATCAGATAATCAAAACCAAATTATATTTTAAAAAGATTAAATAAAAAAAGTACAAAGTCAACATGAAGAAAACATAAAAGCTGACTACCATTTTAATGCGGTAATTTTGTGCAATTACACTACGCGAATAAAGATAAAGTTTGAAGGGATCATTGAATGGACAACTGTAGCAGTCATTGAGATGCACATCCTCAACATAAAACTAACAATTTAATAATATTTTAAAATTACCAACTCCAGTTAAGAAATTTAGTTCCACAAAATGGCATTATTGTTTTGTGAGAGTATGAAATACCTCTTACGTGTTTTCAAAAGACAATAGATAAGCAACACCAACTAAAACAGAGGTATTAGTATTCTGAAAGTTAAGAGACCAAAATCCAAACTAATTCTCCTTTCCTTAGTCACTATTTGAACTTGTGGCGCTATCTATCGTACACTATTTAATTAACAACTTAAAGACGAATCATTTTGGTAACGGCAAGAAAAACCACCTTAGTAGAGGAAAGGGGAGGAGGAGGTTCTTCTAATGCGGATATCACTGGAAATTGCATCTATGAAATCCGAGTATTGATCAGCCCTTTGACTTTTACCTGAAGATAAGATTAAAAAGGAAAGTCTAATCGGTCAGTCCCTGATAGCAAATGATTAACAAGAAGTAACAATAGCTGAACTTGCTGATAAATTCAAAGAAAACATGAAATACCGTATAAACCCTCAGATCGGACGTTATCAAGACCGGTAGTTGGTCGGTTAATCGAAAAAGTCAGTTAAAGCGGAGAATTGTGTACCACACCTAAAGCATGTACATTCATTTACATAAAATCTGTAATTTTCTTCTGTTTAGATCAGCGGTTCCTAACCGGTGATCTAAATCGGTCTGAAATTAAAAGACCGGTTTAGATCGCCGGTTAGCAACAGCATTGTTCTTCCATTTTTATTTTTTTTATAAATGTCACATCGTTGACCGTTGAATCCTGATTTTGTTCAGTAAAACGTAAAGAAGTACTTAAGGCGGTTATGGCTGCTGCATGAGAAATTTTATTCAATCTCTTCTTCATATAAATTTAGAACCATCTATTTCCATCGAGGTGGATATGATTTCGGCAACGTCCATAATTTAATTTTCCAACAAATCGTCACCGACTTCTTGGAAAACATCATTGAATCCATTTTTCTACTTCTTGCTGTAAATCTTTTGAATCTTCAATTTTCCTGAAATTAGTTAATAAAATATGTTCCTCATTATCTTGTAATTCAAGACTTTTATTAGTGTCAACCTCGAGCCAAAATTTTCTCCAAAATTTAGTAAATATTAAACTTAGAATTTCGTTCCACGGTATCGTTCCTAGTATCTTGTATTTTTTAACAAAGTCAAACTCAAAAATTTTCGTCTATGTCCTTTCTTTAGACATTCAGAACCATACTGATCCATAGGCTGAATCAAGAATGTCACATGCGGTGGTAAAAACCTGACCTTTATGGCCACTTCTTTAAGTTTGTAATGTACTCTGTATTTAAAATATATATATTTGTACACCCTCCTAGCCCATTGGCTGTTCGGGTGGTGAACCTAAGGTTAATAAACAGATGATAATAATAAGTTTCTCCAGTTGGGATGTGAAGGAGTTATCCAGCAAGAGAATAGCCTTTTCTGGTAAGATTTCAAGTGTTCTATTACAAGAAGGTATACAAGCAGCTGAAGCATAGTTTTCATCAGCTTGTATACAAGAAGGTATACAAGCTGATGAAAACTATGCTTTGAATAATACAGAGTCCATGCATGCTGATTTTTGTGAGGGGTAGTGAACTGATAAAGATGAATAATTCATATTTTTAAAAGTTCTAGGATTGCTTGATTTATAAACAATAAAAGCAGCAATTTGTAGGTTCCAGTTGCATCGTTGCAGATGGCTACCGTGGATCACTCTTTGCAATTTTTGTATCCTGGTGCAACAGAGGGTCCGCTTTTATGAACATTTTAAAAATTTAGACCTGTTTCTTTCATACTATAGGGTTTTTCTCCAATCAATTTTTCTCTATATATGACGTTAAATCTTGGGTAAATTTTTTAGCACCAGGCTGATCAGCGTATATCTCCCCACTAATATTTCTTACATGGATATAATGACACTTTTTCTAACGTCCAAGCCATCCGTCACTTGCTATAAAACTTTCTGCATCATCAATCTTTTGATCGACGACCAAGGCCTTTTCTTTGATGTTGCTTTTTTTGAGTCCGCTGATTGGAATTTCGTATTGCCTTTCTTGCATAAATAGCCATAATTTATTATCTACTATCTGTAATTTTGGTTTCTTTAAAGTGGTACAAGAACTTAACTACCTTCGTAAAACAAAATGAATGCGAATAATTCTAGATTTTTTTTATTTTTCTTTCCAATCTTTTACAGTTGATTCGCTCACACCTAATTCCCACCTAACAGCAACTTTCTTTTTAAGACACTTTATCGAGTTTTTCAAGAGCATCCAACTCAGTTTTCATAAAAACATCAACTTTGTTTCTTTTCTTGTCCATATTTCACTAGTTTACATAAAATTTACTTAAATTACGTACTGTAATTACAATAAGAAATAATTTTACTTGTGCAAATACCACAACAGTCTATTAGCTGAAAGCATACTGAACTAGTGTCCACGGCAAGTCTGCAGAATTATGAAAAGAAATAATGGGAAGAAAACTTCATAAATCTTAAAATTCCCTTAAAAATATGAGTCGAGGAGGTATTTCTGCAACTGGAAACTATTTAGAAGTCTCCCACTTCCCCAACCAACTTATAGTAATTTGTCAATATGCTAAAATCTTTCAATTGACGCGGGTGTCTGGATCACAACACCTGGCACTGTCAACAACGATCCTAAAAATTAGAGAAGTGAAATAGCATACGTATTCCTGAAGAAGGACTATAACCTTCAAAACGTTTGTCACTAATACACGCTCATTAATAATAAAATTCGCTTGTCCAAATCAAAATACCGAAAATAACGGAATAAATTTTCAGAACGCCGTAATGTTTATGCACATGTAATTAGTATGGATTTATGTTAAGGAAAATATATAAGCTTATACAGTATATACACTAACTTATGAAAATAGAGAACTAGACATCTCAATATGCCTCCTACTGAATATAAATGGAACAGCCATTCATATTCCATAGTTCATTTAGTATTGTACGAAAGTAATCTCGGCTAGAGTCCCGCAAGGGATAGTACTATCTGGCCTCCTCTTCGCCGCCCTCACTGCTCCGCTGGTAATCCGAGAGTTGAATTCCCTAATATATGCCAACCCTAAAAATACTCACGTAAGGCAAACCAAGACCCTCACCAAATCTCGGAAGATCTAACATCTACTCTCTCAGCAATATCTACCTATCTCAAGCAATTTGGTCTACGCATCAATCCAGAGAAATCAGAAACCATGGTTTTCTCGCTAAAACAAAACCCAACAAAAATCTATTCAACCCTCAATGGAGCTTCTATCCCGCTTGTTCAAAATCACACTGACCTAGGGATCAGATTCGACCCAAAGCTTCTGTTTGGCCAACATGTAGACATGCTTCTCATAAAAGCCGCTAGACTAAGATGGTTATGCAAGCAGTATCTTCAAGATACATTTCAACAATTCTCTATCCTCCACTTCTCTAAGCTACAGAGATCTGGGCATCCACATCTCCCTCTACTATCGAACCAGTGTTCTCCTCCGAGTATTAGCTCCTCAAATGGGCTTGCCACAAGCTCAGTCTACCTCTATGGGATGAAGTTGGCAATATATGTATATGTAAGTAAACATCATTGCTGACCAGGTACACCCTTTCATGGCAAATTCTTCCCCTCTGGCGGTGCCGTCTTTTAGCAGGATAATGCGCCATGCCACACCTCCCGGATTGTTCGAGACTGGTTCGCGGAATATGAGGAAGACTTCTAGGTATTGCCCTGGCCTCCAAATTCCCCAGACCTCAATCCCATCGAGCATCTGTGGTTTGTGTTGGAATAGCAACTCCGATCTGCGGCGTCTCAACCACGGACCTTACAGGAGTTAGGGGTTACTTGTTGGTACCAGATACCACAAGCTGGTTACGTGTTGGTACCAGATACCACAAGACACATTTAGAAATCTTGTAGCCTCCATGCCTCGCCGGATACGAGCTGTTTTGGCTACACGTGGAGGACCAGTCTGCGCAGTAGCACAGTGGTATCGTCACCGTCCTCCCCGCACCGGGTGGAAAAGGCGCGGTTTCGAATCCCGTCGATGATGCGAGGAAATTTAGTGGGCTTTTTTCATTCCGTGGCTGAGTTAGTCGGTCTCAGGCGTAGATAGCAAGGTTTTCCCTACAGAAACTGGGGTTTTTTTCGTCCAGCAAAACAGGCAAATCGACCAGAGAACACACGCAATTTACAGTCATAATACATATATGGGTATATGTAAGAGATTACGGGTGACCCTACTATTTGAATTTGAATTTTTTTTTTTTTTGTATAGTATCTTATGTAGGACGGCACCTGAACGAAAGTTCATCTCCGTCTTTGTACACTGTGATGGTTACAGAAAGCACTGTAACAGGCCAGAAATGTGTGTAACGTTATGTTCGTGCAGTGTGTGTGTTGTTGTGTTGTTTAGTTGTTTCTGGCCGTTTTGTCACCAGGCAGGCGATCACCTGGAAAGCCTGCCCAGTGTCCGTCTACACCACGGGGAGGTAGGCCACAACTGCGCAAGAACCATGGCCAACCTCAACAGTCACGTACTGAATGTCCAAAGAGGATTTGGAGCCATTCAAAAGAACCCCGCGCCAGCAAGCCGGCAACAGCGCGCGCACGCACACACACACACACACACACACACACACACACACACACACACACACACACACACACACACACACACACACACACACACACACTCCCAGGAGAAAGGACAGCAGAAGACGAAGAAATAAGGATGAGAATAGCATAAAGTAAAAAAAAAAAAAAAATAAAAATAAAATCTTTATCCATTTCTTGCCCACATCTGTATGCAGTGCTGCCCAAAGTGGTCCACAAAGAGAAAAGGTGTATTGTCAAACAGAAGTTGTAATGTCATTCAATCATGATCGGCAGGAACAAGTTCTAGATATAATTCTGAATTCTGTTAATCTGGAGTGGTGTCAGAAGTCTCTGGTAGATGACGGTATCACTGAGCAGAGGTTTAGTTGAAGAGAGTCTTGATAAAGGATGAGTCAGAGAAGTGCAGCATCTGTCAAAATCTTTGTGTGTTCTTGAAAGCCACAACAATTTTGTATATGACGTCATCAGGACGACGAGGCAGCGCACAGTTGTATTATGATTTATGATGCATTTTCAGTTTCATTTCTTGAATTAACATTGAGGTTGAGAGCCTTCCTGCGATTAAAAGCAGCATTGCAGAAGGTTTGAAGGGCCTGGAAATTGTTGACAGAAATGAGTATCTTCTCACCTCCGGGACACAAGTTTGGTACTGTTGCCTTAAGAGCCGATCTTAGATCATCGTAAATGGAGCATTCAAAAAGTACATGAGGAGAGTCTTCCGGTAGCCCACATCGACAGGAGACTGTATTGGAAAGTCTGAATTGGTAGAGTTTTGCGTTAAGCGAACCATGCCCAGTTAGTATGTAGGAGGTAAACAGTGAGGGTGAAAACCATTTTCTGGTGGATGATGCAAGTAGTGCAGTTACGTCGGGAACGAAGTTTTTGGTGATAGCTCCTTTTTCGGTAGAATTCCATCTATTCTGCCAGGTATTCACTAACAAATTGAATTTGAATTTGCACGTGGAGGACCAACATCATATCAGGTAGGTGGTCATAATTACAATCTCAAGAGCCATTTTATATGCCAACTTGGATGTCACGCCTGGGTCTCACATAATTGTCACCAAGAACATCCTCACGCTTACAAAACTGCTGACCGGAAGACTCGACTCGCCGAAAACTGACTACCTGCTGACTCCGCCCCGTATTACGCAAAGGTGGGCGAATAGGACACCGTCCCCTCCACTCAGTAGCGCGCTCACACAGCTGGGAAGCCTTCAGCGATTTTTTCCTTTTAACACCATTAAGATCTACAACGATCTTCAAGCAGACCCAGAAAAGCTTTGCACAGAGAAGAGGTACAGGACTGAAACGTTTCAAAATGCATTACTCCACCTATAAATGTTGAGTGAAGCCCACAGATGAAAACAAAACAGAATGCAGGAAATGAAGATTGAACTGGTCGGGACTGTTTATGCTCCTGTTATGTTTACATTATACATCTTATCTTTCTGTGAACTCGCTGTAAATAGAGGTATAGATGTGAGCATTCTCTAATTCCTTGTAAAATTGCAAATTATGTTTATGCTCTCTTTCTATCTGCCCGTCATGTAAAATAAGGCAATGATATGTATATTATAATTAATTACATAATGTATTATTTGTATAATTTATTAAGACAATGATATATATAAATTTTAAATGGATTTTAAATGAAATTATGTATATAACTTATATTTGTATATATGAATGTGCACCTCTGGTTAACAGCCGTAAGCGGGTGTCTCTTAGGAGAAAATAAAGATAATAATAATAAAAATAATAATGTTTTGGCTCATCGGTGTATAAGCAGTGCAGAATTGGAATTTTGGGAGTACAATGTGTACAGAAAGGATAGACAGGGGATAGGAATGGAGGAAGGATTATGCTATTAGTTAAGAAACACATAAAATCTAAGGAAGTGAGCCAATCTAAGCCAGTTGACATGGTGGACAGTGCAATGTTGAGTCAGTTTGGTGTGATATAAGCACTGGGAAAGCAAAATTGAGAGTAGGAATGTAAGTGGGATTTACTCGGAGAGGTAACAACCATCAGGGGTAAAAGGAAGGGTTTTTGCTTTCGTAAAGGCCACTACAGTGGCCTCAGAGATTTTTTAAATTCTATACAGTGGGACCAACTGATGATGTTACCAACAGCAAATTCTAAATGGGAAGCATTCAAAGAATTAATCTTAGAAGCTACTGGGCTTTTCATACCAACTAAGAAATATTGTTCAAAGTTTAGGCCCAAATGGATGTCAGATGAACTAATGTAACTCGTGTCAGAGAAGATAAATGAATGGGATGCATATAAATTAACAGGCGACAAACTATTATTTTTAGGCCACCCCAATAATTAAATTCATCTGCCGTGCTGTGTGTCATATGTCTCTTAATTGCGTGTCTGTGGTCGATTTGTCTGTTTTGCCGGAAGAAAAACCCCAGATTCTGGGGTAAAAACCTTGCTACCTATGCCTGAGACCGACTAATTCAGCCACGGAGTGAAAAAAGTCCATTAAAGTTCCTCGCATCATCGACGGGATTCGAACCCGGGCCTTTTCCACCCGGTGTGGGGAGGACAGTGACGATACCACTGTGCTACTCGCGCAGAATTAACAGGCGACAGAGAAGCCTAGGCTACATATAAGCTGGTCTGTAATCAAGTCCCAAAGAAGGTTGGCAGGCAAAGGCGGCTAACATACTAAATGAATATTTTGCATCTACGTTCACACATGAGACGTTATTCAGGGAGGGGAATGCCAGAGGTGTATTAAACTCTGGAAATGAGCTGAATGATTTCGTAATAACTGAGAGCAAATGGAGCAGAAATTGTTGAAGATAAACATAAGAAAGGCACCTGGTGTGGCGTGAATGGGATCTATCCAGTTATATTAAAGGAGGCAACAAAGGAAGTACGCAAACCCTTAGACATAATTATGAGAGCTTCCTTGGTCTCAGGAGGGGTACCCATGGACTGGAGATGTTCAAATATGACCCCAATTCACAAAGGAGGATCAAATGGTGACACAATTAATTACTATTAATTACATTAATTACAGACCTGTTAGTTTAACTTCTATTCCGGAGAAATTAATGGGGGCACTGGATAAAGAAGCACTGCAGGATCATCTAGACAAGACTTCAGTTATAGTTCGGTCACAGCATGGGTTTGTTAAGGGGACGTCTTGTCTGACCAATTTGATTGGTACTACAACGTGGCCTCAAAGGAACTGGATGCAAAAAATAATTTTGATATCATATAAGTGGATCTTAGGAAGGCTTTTGATACTGTTGCACCTGGAAGGCTGCTGCACAGTGTGGCATTGGACGGAAATTGCTGCTATTGATAAAAGGATGGTTGAGTGGGAGAAGACAGAGAGTGGTAATCAATGGACACTGCTCTTCGTGGACTAATGTTATTAGCGGAGTCCCCCAGGGTTCAGTCAGTTTTGGGTCCATTGTTGTTTTCTGTATTTATTAATGATATTGATGATGGTATATCAGACTTAATGTCTAAATTTGCGGGCGATACGAAGGTTGGCAGGCTTGTTAATGAACTAATGACAGTACGCTACTGCAACAAGATCTAAAAAAGGTTCAGCAGATGGGCTGAGAGGTGGTAACTGAAATTTAACATTGACAAATGTAAAGTACTGCATATGGGTAGCAGTAATCCCAGAGTAACGTATCAACTGTGTGATAGTACACTCAGGGTGGTAGAGAATGAAAAAAATAATAATAAAAAAACCCTGGGGGTAACTGTGCTGTGAGATATGAAGTTTTCTGAGCAGTGTAGACGATCTACAAGAGTAGCTGAAGGTGGCTTGTCAATGATATACAGGAATTTTTCTAGCAGGGATAAGGAGGAGATTATCCCCCTGTATAACGCAATGGTCAGGCCATACCTTGAGTACTGCATACAGGCCTGCATACATGGAGGCCTCATTTTAGGAAGAATTGTAGTGCTGCTGGAACGAGTACAGAGAAGGGCAACAAGATTAGTGAATGGAACAAAGGGTTGCTCTTACGAAGAAAGGCTTAAGTTTTGCAAATTACAGTTTCTAGAGACTAGGCACCTGCGAGATGATCTGATTGAGGTGTATAAGGCTTTGAATGGTTCGAGCATGCCCAATGCTGATGGAATTCTTCCTGTTACCCAGATTAATCACCTGAGGGGACATAAATTCAAATTGAGGAAATATAGTTGTAGAAGAGATGTGCCGTAGTTTGCCTTTAGCCAGCGTGTGGCTGATTGCACGAACAAATTCCATCTGTCGTTGTAGAAGTTGAGAGCTGTGTATGTGTAAAGTGCTTTAGCATCATAGCTCTTTAGCTCTAGCCCTAAATGCGCCTTAGCCTTAGAAGTTGACAGCTTAAATAAATTCAAGGCAGAACTAGACAAACATTTGGAGCTAATGGATGGATGAAATGGGAAGTTTTTTTTTTTTTTTTTGCTGATGTTATATAAGCTTGCTTTCCTGCATCATATGCCTCTAATAATGCTAATGCCGGCTCTTAGTCGTCAATTTAACTATATAATATCAGTGAAGATACACCATAGTTTACCCATAAATTTGAACTATGTATGTAGTGTAAAGGCATCGTTTTAATTGTATCTCATATTGTGGGTGCCTTCATAACGAGATAGCTGGTATTGTACTATTTCAAATAAATAACGCTTCTCTAGTAGACAAGATTACTGTTATTTATTTTCAGTGGATACCACCACCCATACTATCGTTTCGAAGCTAGTGTCGTTGTGAAGGCACCCACAATATGAGATACAATTAAAACGATGCCTTCACACTATATACGTAGTTCAAATTTATGGGTAAACTCATAAGAAATTATGCCTTGTGCATTTCGTCTTCTAATACATTATTAATGCCTACACTATTTGGCATTTCTCATATTGTGGAAATAACTTCGCAACTGTGATGGCATGTTGCATTACCAGGATACATGCCCACCCACCGATTATGAAGCCAACTAGCTTCGAATTGGTGCCGTCAGGGTGTGCTTTATGCTGCCCGGAGTTTCCGAGAATAGGTAACAACAGTCTTCCCCACTGGGGCAGGGTCGCCTATTCGAGGAGTCTATGAGTGGTGTGAGTTTAAGGAGTTAGTCCCTTTCATTCTTCTGCACCCTTTCTTTTCTTCTTCCTCTCCTACTATAACTTTCCCTCTACTTTTTTGCTTTTCTAAGTCTAATAGGGACAAGTGGATAGTAGAGTTATTATCCTACACAGCTTCGAAACCATCGTCTGGGTGGTGGTATCCACTGAAAATAAATAACACTAGTCGTCTTTACTAGAGAAGTGTTATTTATTTGAAGTAGTGCAATACCAGCTATCTCGTTGTGAAGGCACCCACAATATGAGATACAATTAAAACGATAAGTTCAAATTTATGGGTAAACTATGGTGTATCTTCACCGATATTATATAGTTAATTACCTAAACCCATAAGAAATTATGCCTTGCGCATTTCGTCTTCTAATAGTCGTCTATAAACCGATCGCCACTGTAACACTATATCTTGCTGAGATTTGGGCACGCTCCTAGATGTTTAAGATGTCTTCTTTTGTGCTAAAGCAACTAAAGTTATGATGAGGCATCAATATATTCTGTCTATAAATTGCACATACGCTATCGATTTTCCTGCTTTGCTGGATGAAAAACCGGAGTTTCCAAGAGCAAACCTTGCATCCCTCGACTGATACCGACTAACTCATCCACCGTGTGAAAAAAAAAGCTAAAAAATGGTAATTATTCTGTTTCACATCAGTGGCAGTCTACTGTTATATCTCTTTTGTTTCAGGAATTGTCTAATAAAAATAGGAAGTTATTTATCAGACGACGCCCTAAACATATATAACAATACTGCATCACCTTTTGTCCACCCCATATTGAGTACCTATCGGAGTATTGCTAAAGCCGAGATAACTTCTCTTCGATAACAATGCCATAAATTAGTCCAGAAAATGCAAGAAGAATAGATAAAGTGTTCCTACAATAGATAAAGCACAGACACACACACACACATACATACTACTTCCTATCGCAAGGGGCGTTGTTGGAGGATTATACAGCAGTCGGCATTAGCCCGTCTGAAAGTGTTCACCTGAGTGAAATTAAAAATGGAACAGTTAAGTTACTGGATTGTACTGATTTCTTTGGCGAGGACATGTTTCTCAGAAACACGTAAGTAAATTTGTCCTTGTTGTATGCATACTCGCATTGTATGTTTCCGCATTAGTCGGCCACTGAAACCCAGAGAAAATCATCTAAAATTTTGAAGCTCGACTTATACGCCTAGAATAAAACCCAACCTGAAACAGGTTCCTACTTAACCTTGAATTAACAGAACGTGGTTAGGGTTAGAAAAAATTAGGTTAGGGTTACATGAATTAATACCTACTAATAGATTATAATTTATTATTATACTATAACGTATATATCGTTATTCAAATATTCATCATTTCTTGCCTTTTAAAAACTCAAGTATTTGCTCACTTTCATTTATTTCATGGAATTCATCGGGTTATATTTTGGGATTTCCTTTACGAGCTCTCGATAAGTAAACTTTCGGGATTGTTAGTTTATTACAGAAAACAAGCTTCCATATTGATGCATTGTTCACAGATAAACCAATCTATACTACAGTGCTAACGAACAGCCCAAGGAATCTCTTGTTTCTTGTCCACATCTCTCATCCGCATACAGCATCAATGAGAGCGATGTCACCTATGCCATAAGATGTTAGTTTCCTGATCTTCTACATAAGACAGTAAATAAATAAATACATTTTCCGCTTAAACTCTAGGACGATCACACAGTCAAAGGAGTTCACAAGATAGAGAGAATACAAGAAACAGCACCGTATTTCGTAGTCACGCAGGCTTGAACCCTGGTCACTCAAAGCATGTGTACTTATGTACCCTCGCGCTGACCACTTGGCTATATACGCTTACTGCATTCTTTATCCCCAAGCTTAGTTCCCTTCTTCCTTTGAGACTTTCTTTTATATTTTAATTTAGTTTTGTGTGTCATGATCAGTCTGCGGGGGGGGTAGCACAGTGATATCGTCACCGTCCTCCCCAAACTGGGTGGAAAAGGGCCGGGTTCGAATCCCGTCGATGACGCGAGGAACTTTAATGGGTTTTTTTCACTCCGTGGCTGAGTTAGTCGGTCTCAGGCGTAGATAGCAAGGTTTTTCCCCAGAAACTGGTTTTTCGGCAAGCAAAACAGACAAATCGACCATAAAACACACACGCTTAACAGACATAAGATACACAGCACAGCAGATGAATTTAATTATTCGGGTGGCCTACAAATAATAGTTTGTTTTTTTGTGTCATGATCAGTCCCGGTTGTAGTGGCCCACTAATGACGACTATTAGTGACAAAAATTAAAACAGCGGGACAAACACGCCTGGCGATTTCGTTTTAAACTGAGGTTTATCAATATGATAGCTATCTGCATTGGTTACACGCTTGATCAACCCTACTTGGAAAATAAGCATTTACATGTTATAGCTTTTTTCACTCCGTGACTGATATAGTCGGTCTCAGGTGTGGACAGCAAGGTCCTACCAAGGGGATTGTTAGTCTTTTGTCTGGACGACAATCAAGTAAACTTGATTGTCGTCCAGAAAAACACGCAAATCGATTAAACACACCAATTTATGCACATAATACACATAGGCATACAAGTTACACTGCCCTACAATTAATATCCGGATACCCCTCCATGGATGGGGAAACAGGTCCTATGCATGCAACACGTCACAGAACCCGCTATAAATATGCATACTGGGCTTCGAACAGACAATTGCAAAAGTGGGTATGCAAGATGACACGTTCAAAAGAATTACCTCAACAGTTCAACAGAATTGATCACTTCAACAAATGCTAGACGCCGATTAACATGGTGTAAGGAGCGCGAATCCTGGACCGTAGAGTAGTGGAAAAGAAGTCCTATGGACAGACAAGTCGAGGTTCGCACTCTACCAGTCTGATGGCCGTTCCTGTGTGGCAACTGCCAGGGGAACAGTTCTTTCCTGATTGTATCCTCACAACAATGAAGTTGGGTGGAGGCAGTGTAGTTGTTGGGTGGCCCTATTATGGTTTTTTAAACATATTATAGAACGTAACCTCTAAAAAATTTAACAACTCGTTTTAGGATTCAGTTTACTATTAACTCTCAGCTGAGAACCTTCGCTTCAGCTAATCCATCAAACTTCTGACCCATCCTTTTAATTCTAACAAAGAAACGAAACTTTATGGAAGAAATAACTAAAATTGGCTGAGGTCTCAATAAGTCTACTGCTCAAAAGAAATCAAAAATCTTCCTCAGCTCTGACTATTGCCGCTTTTTGAATTGAAAATCTCTACGTAAAAGTGCGATAATAATCCCTGCACACAAATAAATTTTTTGGTCAGTCCAATCATTTTGGGCATTTGTTTGGAAGGGTGGAAGGATTGAATATATAAAGTTTAAATATTTAGAAAGTTCACTGTAGAGCGATGGCTTGGAACAGTTAGGAAAGAAGTGTATGAAATGAATATTAAGAATGGAATATCGTAGAAATAATGATACAGGGTAGCAGAAACAAGGGAAAAAAAGAGCACTGAACATGTGGAAGGCAAGTCAAATAAGACGTATAGGAATCTTGAAGAAAATGGACCAATTTGAAAAGATTTAGAAATTGAAATTACGAAATACTTCTTGGAAAAGACCTAAGGACTATTCGTGAAAAGTGATTTAAAAAAATACTGTCATATTAGTCCACTCGAAAAAATTGTCATATATCCATGTGTATTATGTATGTAAATTGCGTGTGTTCGCTGGTCTATTTGACTGTTTTGTTGGACAAAAAACTCCACTTTTTTGGAGCTGGGAAGCATGCTTGAGACCGACTCACTCGGCCACGGGAAGAAAAAGCCCATAAAAATTCCTCGTGTCATTGGCAAGATTCCACTGTGCAACCCTTGAAAAGTGATAAGAAATAATGCCCAAAAAATGCTGGATTTGGAAAGATGCTATATCATATGACAGCCGTTGTTTGAATTTGTGCCACAATTGATACCACAGTGGTTTATGGCATTGTCTTATCTTACAATGCCATAAAGCGTCATGATATCATAGCTGTATATTGCGTGTGTATTCTATGTCAGGTTTATCTGCTTCTTGAATGAAAAATCGGTGTTTCCGAAGGGAAAAATATGTAACTGTCATCATCATCATCATCAGCCATATTCAATTCACTGCAGGATGAAAGCCTCTCCAGCAACTTTCCAGTTCCTTCTGTTTTGTGCAATCGCCATCCATTTACTACCCACAAACTCATTAATTTCATCTATCCATCTCCGCTGTTGTCTTCCAGATTTTCTTTTAGCTCATCTTGGGTACCATTCTGTTATTTTCTTAGTCCATCTGTCATCATGTCTTCGAGCTATGTGTCCTGCCCAAGACCATTTTAGTTCTTTAGTTTTGATAAGAATGTCCTTTATAATTCGATAAATGTCCCAATATAATTCGTTCCATTCTTCGCTGTGTAGTTCTCAGCTTCTCTTCCATTATTTTGGTGAGTGCCCAAGTTTCATTTCCATAAGTCATGGTGGGGAGTGTACATTGGTTCATCATTTTACGTTTCAAACAAGCTGGGATATTGCTTTTCAGTATGTGACTATATTTCCTGAATGCTATCCATCCAAAATTTATTCTTCTCTTGACTTCCAGCCATTTATCATTATTACAGCTAATAACTTGTCCCAGATAAGTATGACTCCACCTTTTCAATTACTGCTCCTTCAATCATTATTTCCCTTTCTGTGGCATACTTGTTCATCATTACTTTTGTTTTAGCCATATTCATCTTTAGTCCAAAATCCTTACTAACTGTGCATAACTGATTAAGATTTTCCTCTAATTCTTTGGGATCGTGGCTTATGACCACAATGTCATCTGCAAATTGTAAATGGTTTATGTACTCTCCATTCACATTGATTCCTTTCTGCGACCAGTCTAATCTTCTGAAAGTTTCCTCAAGGGTAGCAGTAAACAGCTTCAGAGATATTGTGTCTCCTTGTCGAACTCCTTTCTCGATTTTAAATTTGCTACTGTCTTTGTCTAGTTTAATAAAGGAGGTAGCACTCTCATATATTTTCTTCAAAATCATAATATATGGGGTATCAATGCCTTGTCTTTCCAGTGCCCAAAACATTGCCTTATGCTGCATGGAGTCAAATGCCTTTTCATAATCCACAAATGCCAGGTATAATGGTGTTTTATATTCATTTTCTTTCTCCATTAGCTGTGATATTACGTGAAGGTGATCCATAGTTGAGAATCCTGTCCTAAAGCCAGCTTGCTCTTTCGGTTGATTCTCATCAAGTATTCTTTCTAATCTGTTAGTAATGACCATTGTGAACAACTTGTAGATGTGGGATAACAAGCTAATTGGTCTATAATTTCCAATTTCTGATTTATCTCCTTTCTTTTGCAGCAAACCTATGATTGCATTATTCCACTGCTTAGGCATCACACCTTTTCTAATGCACTTTGTGAAGAGTCTTGCCAGTTTTTGTGTTATATCTCTTCCTCCCTGTCTGCGCGGTAGCACAGTGGTATCGTCACCGTCCTCCCCACACCGGGTGGAAAAGGCCTGGGTTCGAATCCTGTCGATGACGCGAGGAACTTTAATGGGCTTTTTTCACTCCGTGGCTGAGTTAGTTGGTCTCAGGCGTAGATAGCAAGGTTTTTCTCCCCAGTAACTGGGGTTTTTTCGTCCAGCAAAACAGGCAAATCAACCATAGACCATACGCAATTTACAGACACAAATACGGGTTAATGTATTTAATTACGGGCAACCCTAAAAAATAATAATAAAAATAAAAAAATATCTCTTCCTCCCAATTTTAACAACTCTACAGTAACATCATCTTCCCCCAGGGCTTTCTGATTCTTCATTTTCTTCAACGCATGTTCTACCTCATCAAGAAGAATATCGGGTATGTCGTATGTGTTCTGATTTGCGATCCATCTTCCCGACATACGGGTATGTCGTATGTGTTGCTGATTTGCGATCCATCTGCTGGCATCATTCCCTCGCTCCTTGTATAATTCTCTATAGTAGTCTTCTGCTATTTGAATTATGCCTTCTCTGCTATTTATAAGTACACCATCGCTGTTCTTCAGTTTCAGTATCATTTGTCTTTCTGTATTACTGCTCATGGCTGCTGATTTAAGTCCTTCGTTTTCCCTTAATGCTTGTTCTACTTTTCTTGTGTTAAATCTTCTTATGTCCTCTCTGAGTCTCTTTCTAATGGCTTTGAATAACTCAGTATACTCAATTTTCTCCTGGTCACTGTTTATCTTGCTCTTCATTTGTCGCCTTCGATTCATCATAACAAGTGTTTCTTGACTATTTTTTTCTTCTTTGGATTTCTTTTTCCCTATAGGTTTCTTGGGCTTTATCATTTTCAGAAAGTTGTAATATTCTTCGTCGATATCTTGGTCCTGAACAGTCTGCAGAAGCTCAAACTTGTTCTTAAGTTCCAGTACATACTGCTTTTTCTCTTCTTCTGTTATCTCAAAGATTTTTGTATTATTTATTCGAGTCAGTTTTTTCCTTTCCTTTCCTACATCTATATCAAGTGTACATCTTACCATTCTGTGATCACTTTCAACAATTACCTTATTCAGGACAGTAACATCATTCACGATATATCTTCTGTTAGTGAGGATGAAGTCGATTTCATTAGTTGTTAATCCATTTGGACTCTTCAATGTCCACTTTCTGTTCACCCTTTTCTTGAAAAAAATGTTCATTACTGACAATCCTTGAGATTCTGCAAATTCCACAAGTCTTTCACCTCTTTCATTTCTTTCACCAATTCCAAAATTTCCTATAGTTCCCCTTTGTGTGCTGCTTTGTCTTTTTCCAACCTTAGCATTAAAATCCCCCATAATGATAGTGTAGTGGGTTTTCTGCTCATCCAGAAGACTCTCAATTTCAGTGTATATTTCTTCAACCTCTTCATCATCATGGCTCAATGTTGGTGCATAAATCATTATAACCCTTTAGCTTGTACCTCTTAGAAATCCTAGTATTGGTCTTGACACCCTTGGTGATGTACTTTTGAATTCCAAAATGTTGTTTTTTATACCTTTGTGACCAGAAACCCAACTCTGCCTTCGCTCCTTTCACTGTTTCCATTGGTGTACAGCAGATTTCCACTTGATAAACTTATAAGTGATTAATTTCTTCTTCTTCTTCTTCTTGTTTCAGCCAAACCGATGATATTCCAATTCACATTTTCTAATTCTTTTTCCAGCTCTAATATCCTGTCTTCACCGATGAGCGATCTTACGTTGTAACAGGCCAAGTTCAGTTTCTGTGCATGGCAGCCTAGTCGTACCCCGAGATTCTTAGCACCCTCTGCTTCCACTCTGATCCTCTCGCTGCCGTAAGAGGGGGAGTGAAAGCCGCTAGGGACTGAGGGCCATTTGTTTCGTCGTGCTGTCATATGATGGAGGGTTTGGTCTTTTCCTCTTCACGCTGACCAGGCATCTTGAAGAGAACCACTCTACACGTTCGTTGCGACCTAAGTGACGTAACCGGGCTTACTATTGAGGTGTGCATGAGTGGATTTTAGGGAGGCAGGCCAACCGGACTTCTCCTAAATCTTCTGTAATAGAAAGATACTAGATCCATCAGTGTTTTAGACTGAGTATCTGTAACTGTCACCGGAGGCTAACTAACTCAGCCATGGTGTGAAAAGAAAAAAGGTCCGCAGAAATTGCTCCAGTGAAGATGGGAGATGGGACTCCAATGGAGGCTTTTTGCACACAGTACGGAAAGATGGCCTTCATAACCACTTAGCTGACAGGGACTCCGACTAAGCTTTATATCATATCGCTTAAGAGAGTGCACGTATGTACATGGGAATACGAAAAAGATTTCATTTATGCTTGTAATCTGTGATTATTTTTGGTCAGTAAATTATTTTTTGTTACTAATATGTAAACATTAATTTATTTGCTGAAGCTGCAAGGATTTTGCCAGCTTTATTCTTCATGAATGAAATTTTGGGAGTGAAGTGTCTGTTCCTATTTTCACTCACCTTATTCAAGAATGAAAGCGGTTTAACGTCTTGGTAGAAGCAATTTGCACTTTTTTATATATTTTTTATTAAATCATTAATTAAACAATATTTTTATTATTATTATAATTGCAACTATTCAACTATGTTGATAAAGCAATTCTATAACCAAAATGCACTTCATGAATCTGAATAATGGAGCTAATCTGATGTGAATCAAAACAGGCTTGAACTAGACTGATACGCTATAGCTTAACGTTCACGATGTCTACAGGGTGTCTCAAAAATATTGGTACAAACGTTTAGGAGAGGTAGGTAACATCAAAGGAATGTGAATCGCATAGGAACCCATAACCGGAAACGTCACCGTAAGTCGGTAGACGGCGCTGTTCATAAGTTCCCAAGAGGGAAAATTTCTGGTTTACTCATTCAAGCAGTAGTCGTAGCACGAAGAGCATGCATCGATATACGAACTGTGAGCTGGCAGGCATGCACCTAGTGTATGGATTAGCAGAGGGCAATGGACGAGCCGCTCAACGAATTAATGGAGAACTCTTCGCAGACAGACATGTACCGGACCACCGTTTGTTTGCGAGTGTGCATCAAAATTTGTGCGAATATGGGTCATTTAGAGGTAACAGGAGTAGTGCGGGCAGACCACGTTCGACGCTAACTCCCGCCATGGAAGAAAGTGTGTTGAATGCCGTCCAGAATAATCCTACTACCAGCACACGTGCCGTTGCTTCTGCCTTAGGAGTATCTCGTTGCAGTGTACAGCGTGTCTGGCACGACGATTCCTTACACTCCTTTCATCTCCAAAGGGTTCAGTTACTGCTCCCCCATCATCCTGAACGTGTGGCTTTTGCGCAGTGGTTTCTCCAAGAAAGTGTTCAAGATTTCAATTTTACAGCCTACGTTTTGTTCAAGGATGAGGCATATTTCACTCGGGAAGGCTTATTCAATCAGCACAATGCTCATGTGTGGGCTCACGACAATCCACACGGTGTGCGCCCCCATGAAGCACAACATCGCTTCGCAATAAATGTGTGGGCAGGTATGGTCGGTGACTGCTTAGTCGGCCCATACCTGTTACCATCCCGCATGAACTCCGCTAAATATCGGATCTTTCTTGAACAAGTTCTACCAGGGTTACTTGACGATGTTCCAGCAAATGTGAGATGCAACATTTGGTTTCAACATGACGGGACGCCTGCCCGTTATGGAAAGTGTTTTCGTGACCATTTGAACAGGTGTTTTGGGCGTCGATGGATGCCGTGGTGGAGCCGATGCCTGGCCCCCACGCTCACCTGATTTATCGAGCCTTGATTTCTTTCTGTGGGGGGGGGCTGAAATCTATCGTGTATGAATCGCCTGTGGAGACTGAAATGGATCTCGTGGCGAGACTCGTCTGCGCTGCTGCTACTGTCAAAGAAACTCCAGGTGTGTTCGACCGTGTCCGCCAATCCATGCTGCGTCGGTGTCAGGCATGCATCGCGTCTCATGGTGGAACCTTCGAGCATCACAATTGCCAGGACTCTAGACAGAAATGTAGTGAAGAGTAATGTAGTTTAAATGTCATCTTTTCGTGTATATTTAACCTTTCTTGTATATTTTAGACATTCTTTTATTCGCATTTTATGGTAATCCCCTGGCATTTTCTGCCGTGAAGGGAATTTGTCACTTACCAATGTACACCTATATTTTAAATTTGATAGGACAAATAAAGATTTATTTATCATGAAATGCATCCATCTCGTACTCCATTGTTAATATTATGTAAAATAAATGTTTGCCACTAATTACTGTCTTGTGTCATTTCTGCTTCTTGTGTCTCTGCTACTACTTTCCCGTGACGTTTCCGGTTATGGGTTCCTATGTGATTCACATTCCTTTAGATGTTACCTACCAATATTTTTGAGACACCCTGTATAAGAAATGTTATGTTAAAATGAATGGAAACCCTACTGAATCTTGTGAATTATATTTAAGTAGATTTGTGTTAAAACGAGTTATAGATGACACGAGGAACTTTAATGAGCTTTTTTCACTGAGTTAGTGGCTGAGTTAGGTCTCAGGCGTAAATGGCAAGGTTGTTTCTCCAGAAACTGGGTTTTTGTTTTTTTTCGTCCTGCAAAACAGGCAAATCGACCGGAGAACACACGCAATTTACAGGCACAAATACGAATAGTTGTATTAAATTACGGGTGACTCTAATATAATAATTTTATTCAGGTGATGCTATATAATTTTAAAAGATATTAGCAAATTAAGCAGAACCATGGATAAAGATATGTGTTTCTAAGTTGAACATAATCCCTCAAGCCTCTTCTCGCAAGTACCTCGTTTCCAGTCGATGGAATTTGTAGAACTCAGTATTTCTACAAAAGAATACTCCATTGTGGCCTTGACTAATCTTGCTGCCATTTTCTGCACTCGTTTCAACAGATCCACATCCTTCCTAAAATAAGGCTTTCAAATGAGTATGCAATACTCAAGATTCGGCCTAATCATTGCCTTATATATTATCACCTTTGTCCCTGTTGGCAAAATTCCCGACCGTCATTGACAGAACCCCAAGAGCTGATCCAGCAGCCTATCTGCATTGCTGTCAGAACTGCCTGTTGGATTGTCAATTATTTCTAGGTATTCTTCATTTTCCACTAACTTGAGTGTGATTGAAAACAGTAAGGGAGCCCAATACTAAATTCTGAAGTACTCCACTAATAACATTAGTCCATGAAAAGCAGTGGCCATTAACACCCACTGTCTGCGTCTCCTGCCACTCTGCCATTCCTTTATCCTTAATAGTAACTTCCTCCTAATGCTACACTGCTTCAATTTGTACAGCAGTCTTTCACTTGGAACAGTATCAAGCACTATCCTTACTCTGGTCTTTAGATGACACACATAAGAAGCATAAATTGGAAAAGGATGGTTGCAGGATAGATGTCCGAAAAATTTGCTCTCAGACTGAGTAACTTATTGTGTGGAATAAACTTCCATCTGGCGTTATGTACGTGGCGTTATGTAAGTCTGAATAAAAGTAAGGAAAAATTAATAAGAAGGGACGGACAGACGAGGTAGTTAGGATTTTTTTTTTTTTTGGCTCATGCTGTATAAGTTTAATTCCACAATTTATAATCAGATACCTCGGTCCATTCATTTTATATCTTACTGAACATCTTGATTACAGCTATTCACCAGAACTTACCTCACCAATGGAAAGTATGTACAGCGCGAAACCTATACCTAAGAATTTGTCTCCACCGCAAGTCAGTGGCCCATTTCACGTGTCTCAAGTCTACTTAAGGTTCTTGGAAAACCTTGCTACTTATTCTCACTAAACAGCTTCTGCCAGACAGACCTCTGCAAATCCACCACGCAATACGAAATAGCTCTACTACGACAACCTCCACTCGGTTACGACTACAATTCTCAATGCATTCTTAGACAATTCCAAAACTGCTGTCACCTATCTCGACTTAAAATCTGCGTTTGACTCCATTGATGTATCAGCACTCTTTCTACTATGTCAGAGGCACTTCCACATTTCTGAGAACATGCTCTCATTCTTCAGATCTTTACTCTACAAACGGACGCTCCGCCTAAAATGGAGAAATCAGACCGTCCTCCGCCATATAAGCACATGTGTTGCCACAAGATGGAACACTGTCGGGCCCATTATTTATCGCTCTGCTAGTTCCTGTGGTACACAGGAGACGAGATATAACTTGCTATGGATGATATCAAGATAATTATGCTTATTAGCTCTATCAGTAACATAAATCTTATCGCAGCGTATCTGTCTGACAAACTGCTGTTCTTGGGTTTTTTAGGCACATCAGCAACTTAGGCCATATTGCATCGTATATAATGTCTGTAAATTGTGTGTTCTGTGATCGATTTGCTTTCCGGGTAGTATGGTCTCCCCCCTCCCCAGAGTTTCCGAGGGAGGGGGACCATACTACCTTCGCCTGAGATCAACTGCCGCCAAACTGAATGATGTTTCAGCATATTTACATCAATTTGGACTGTCTCAACTCAATAAAATGACCTTTTTTCTGAAGCGAGCACCGTCCGTGATTCCACTGCTGCACTATGGCAGTCGGATCCATTCCTAATGTATTCATTCATACTGACCTTGGAGTCGTTTTTGACCTTAAGTTGAGCTTTCATAATCATCTAGATCAGGGGCATCCAGTCTTTTTGGGCTAGGATTCAAAACAGTTAAAACTGCTGAAGGTCGCAGGCAGTATTGGTTTTCGAGGCAGGGGAGTGGCGGGCCACAACACCAGTTCCTTGCCATTAATTTTGCATTTTTCGACATAAAATTTTATTTTTATCTACGTTTGTATTTTCAGTTTAAATATATATACGAGTATAGATAATACTAATAACATTCCTATTCGATGTTTATAATAATATTTCTAAATTCTTCCGAGGAAGGTACATAAAACATGAGAAAGCAATATAGAAAAATCGAACATTATTAAAAAAGGATATATTCAAAAGTCAATATGAAACTATATTTTATGACACCCTGGTTTGAACTCGTTAGAAGGCAGCCTACATGGCCGCCGGCCGCACAATGCGAAGTGGTGGACAGACGGGTTGGACACCCCTGATCTAGATGTTCTTCGCCAACATGGCTTAGACAGCAAACTAAACAGCACCTCCTCTAGACCAAGGACATTAGTATTACGAGGAAGTACAACATAAATTGTCTATTCAGCAGTCCTGTATGCAGTGCAAACATTGAAGGTTTAAAATAATAATAATAATAATAATAATAAAAACATTTATGAAATATATTATGTCTACAGCATTTATTTTGGATTATATTAATTCGCAATGACTCGTTGACCAAGTTTTTGATTATGCAGTGACTACTGCGACTGGATAATTGTTATTCGACTTAGTCGGTCATTATTGTTCCAATTTTCTTCACGAAATAACTCTAACCAACTATATACTAACCCTATTAATCCCTGACGGGGAGATTACTAGAAAAAAAAACCAAACTATTATATTTAGGCCACCCGAATAATTAAATTCATCTGCCATGGATTGTGTATTATGTCTGTAAATTGCGTGTGTTCTATGGTCTGTTTTGATGGACGAAAACCCCAGTTTCTGGGTGAAAAATCTTGCTATCTACGGCTGAGACCGACTAACTCAGCCACGGAGTGAAAAAGCCCACTAAAGTTCCTCGCGTCATCGACGGGATTCGAACCCGGACCTTTTCCACTGGTGTGGGGAGGACGGTGACAATACCACTGTGCAGACGACAGGGAGGATACTGGATATCTCGATGTCAGCAAACAGAAAATCGATATCAGAACACATACAATTTACAGCCAGTATACACGGAGCAACCAATAGTCGCTGATGCTCCTAAAACCCTACTACAACAGAGGGTAGCATGGTTTTTTCTCCCGGAAACTCGGGTTTTTTGTCCAGCAAATAAACCACAGAATAGACGAAATTTGCATATTATATACGGTGCAATACGGCCTAAGTTGCTGATGTGCTTAAAAAGAAAAAACCTACAACTATAAGTTTGGTATTCGGTGATCAAAAATTTTTAGGCTGAAGTTTTAGAATAAAATTAAAACATACGTAAAAAAAAGGAACAAATATATTTTATTGTACACATTTAGCCAGAGGGTAGACGCTCGCAATGGACAATACCAACTGTATTCGTCCGGACGCGCAGAAAAATCTGCTGGTCAAATGGGGAATTCGATGTGGGCAACACAGGCTTACAGGATGATAGCCAATGATGTGAACTTTTGGTGTTGTTATACATAAGTCATTTTTCGTCGCACGTCAACAATCCGTTCGAAAATGGCTCATTAATGTGATGCAAAAGCGAACTGGTAGTCTCTGCTCATTAATGTGATGCAAAAGCGAACTGGTAGTCTCTGCTCATTAATGTGATGCAACAAGCGAACTGGTAGTCTCTGTTGGTTTTGTCGATTGTGAGTCTAGGTTGAACAAAGTTGCTCAGTTTATACACCGTTTCCATGAAAATGCAAACGAATGGTTTAATCTCTCACATTATGAATGTGAATCAGCATGTTTGGCTTTAATTCGACTCAATGGTGGTGTCGTCGTTCTTTGTCATACATTGGCAAAGTGACTTATCCTCTGATTTAAGTTTTTTGAACCATTTTTGGGCTCTATGTTTACTCATTGTGACTTCTCCGATTGCTCTGCATATTAAGATATTAATATGCTTAGGGATTTCTTTGCAGCGTATGTTCCCAGTTTATACTGAGAGAGCAAACATGGTCGAATAACTGTAACTGGATCAGTCCTTCTTCGTCACTAGACATCGACCGACTCGGTACCACTTGTACTTTCGAAGTGTATCGACTGACAATGGTCATCTGCAATATCTTCCATTCAATTTACATACTATGGACAGCAACCATTTTGAACGTTTTTGGTTACCTGATATCTTTTACAATAACTTCTCAGAATACTTCCCATTTAGCATCTGCATTTGTTAACATCAAGTCCCACTAAAAAAAAAAGAATTTAAGAGCTGTACAAGACTATTGAAATACCAGTTAATGCAAAATTCCATCCATTCACGAGTGACAGTGATTATACCTTTAAATAAGTAGCTATATCTTTTTCTGGATGTTCCGGGAAAAAAAAATTTGGAACCTTTCGTTAGGAATCTCAGAAACTGCAAATACATTCTTAGGCTTAGCTGCAGAGAAAATCGTGAAACAAAATTTTCGCCTATTGCCGGTCTTCACGAATTACTGCAGAACACGATAAGGATCTCTATCATTCAATCAGGCATATTTATGCCAGGCCTGCATTTATCTTAAACTATTAGATCCATATTTTATTAGTAATATCAAATTTGATGTTAAGTGATGAAAATATATTCACCTTTGAATCACCAGTAAGTTCGATAATCTTCAGAAAAATAATAAAAACATTTCCAGAATCTCATAAGCGATTTTAAGCAACCAGTTTTAAAGTGCTTTTGTGAGAATTGCTTACTACATTTACTTCAGGCTTTGATTTTTTAATAATCAGTTCTTAATTCATCTTTTTTTTTCAGCACTACCTCCGGTGATTGAAGGAAGTTTCACAGCAAAAGGAGAAATAGTGACAGGGAATGAGATTATCGTAGGTGATACAGTACAACTCGCTTTCGAAGAAAACTATGATTCTGAATGGCCAAGAACTTCCTTCTCTTTGACTTTATTTGGCAACAGTAGACACTTCATTGATGACATAAAGATGAATGAAACGTTTGACTTTAATAAAGACTGTAAGCATAATCTCCGATCTCATTAATTAATATACATTATTATTCCTCTTGGAAAAAGGTAAAATTAAAATTAAACAAATAATGAAACAGGTTAAATAAAAAGTTTATAATGCCAGTCTATTGCTGCTTCAATAACCCGAAATAATTCAGGGGAAAAAAGCATCAAGCTCTAGAAAATGTACGTTACTATTGATAGTGCACAGCATCATTTTTGTACATAGTTTGTGTATAATTTGTTCGAATAGGTATGTAAAAATATGATTACTCTGCACTATCTGAATTGAAGCCTTAATTGAAGCCTCCTAACCCAAATTGTTACCGATTCTACAACTACACCTTTTGGCATCTCTCATACTGTGTACTTAAGTTAGAACTCGGTTGTCAGCTCTTTTACTTGAAGCATCTGCTCACCCATCAGTGAGGAGACAACTATCTCTGAAACGATCGCGTTAGCGGAATAAGTAACACTTCACCTAAAGGAAGTGTTACTTATTTCAGTTTAAGACTAAGGCAACTCGTTGTGAAGTGATTCACATTATGAGATGTAATATAACGATGCCGCATATGCAAAGTTTTCTCTGCTTTTAATTGTAGAACTATGTACAAAAAATGATGTTGTACACTACTGTACAATATTTGTTTAACTAAACTGAAATAACGGATTATTTTTTAAAAACTTAGTTTTGTTTTAATAAAATTTTAAGGCGTGGTTTAATTTTTAGTCCTTTAAGAGTTTTTAAGTTCTTTAAGACTAAAGTCGACTCCTAATTTAATTTTTATGGTTATTTACATTTTATTTATTAAATTCCGTTTTTTACTCGAAACATTAATTTAATTTAAATTTAAATTATTAATTAATTATTCTTATTTTTAATTTTCACTTATTATTTTATTCATATTAATTTTAGAGTAATTTAATTTTGCTAATTTTAAAGTCAAATTAATTTTGTTATAACGAAAATTTAAAGTGAACGTAAATTATTTATTCATCAATAAAACTGACTTAAATTGGTTTGAAGAAACCTCAGACGACCGGGCTAGCCGGGTGGGTAAAGTACCTGCCTGACAACCCAAAGGTCAGGGGTTCGAATCCCGCCTCGGGCTTGGATCAAAGTACTGCAAAAACCTTGGGAGGTGCATTATGGCCACAGAAGCCGATGCACCAACGACCACCACAAAAAAAAAAAAAACCTCATGATAAATTAAAGGCAGCGAGAACCACATTAATTAACTAAATTTATTTTAAATAAAATAAATTTAGTTTATTTATTTAGTAATAAATTTATTTTAAATAAAATAAATTTTATTAAAATAAATTTATTTTAAATAAAATAAATTTTATTAAAATAAAAAAATTAAATTAAATTTTAAATAAAATAAATTTAGTGAAATGTTATTTCTTTTCAATACAAATACATTGAGTGTTAATTTATTAGCTGTAAATTATTCGGCCAACCTAATAAAAAAATTAATATAAAGAAATAAAAACTCAGCAAATTACTACTAGAAGGGATCAGTAATATTTTTGTTTTTAAAATAAATTAAAATGATAACGTTTTTCTTTAATTTGTTCTTATATAGCTTGTGAAAAAATGACTTTAACCAGCTGGGTAACTGAAGAGGTCCCTCCAGACCTCGAGTTACTGGAAAAAGCAAAGGTCAAAGGACACATTTATTTCCCAATAAAGCAAATGTTGTTGCTGGACAGCGCAAACATTACCGTACACAACGAGGAAGAATTCAGAGGAATGAAGGCAGATGTATGGCAATACAAGCTTGAAAAACCAGCAACCGAAAACACAGGACCAGAGGAATACATAGTATCAACTTACTGGACAAGTACGTGCATAATATAATTATAAAAACATATAATATATACAAAATATTTCCAGTTTATATAATAAAACTGAGCGTACTTCAAGGCCTTCAGAATCAGTCATTCATTACAGAATATTGGAAGACCTTCACGCTATTCAGAAAGCATGTTCTGTGGACTCCGTATGGAACATCGTACAGAAATGGAGAACAAAAGGATATGCGAAATTGAATCGCGAAGCATCCGACCGCGTATTTTGACAATGGAATAACTGACGGGGAAAGAAACCTTACTCCCTCCACCTGACAGTGGATAACTACAACCTCAATAGAATAGGATATGGGATATTCCCCTAGTCATCGACGAGAATCGAATTCTAGCCTCTCTGAACGACTGGCACACGGCGAGATATCATGCTGACTAAGTTGACACGCAGGATCCACTACATATTCAACATAAATCATTCGGAAGTGGAACACAACTGGGGATAGTTTTCATGGGAAGCTACAGTGCTTAAACCCATAATCACAAAGATTATGGTTACAGTTATGCTCCGTTATGGTTACAGTTATGCTCCGTTATGGTTACAGTTATGCTCCGTTATGGTTACAGATGTGTCGTGCTTGCAGAAATTGACCATCGTCGAAGGAGCAGAAATGCGCCTTCAGAATCGCAGAATACGCTGTTTTTATGTGATGGAAGAATTTGGCGACCTTCCGATCTCTGAAGAAAGGGGTAAATGCGCCTTCCTTAGAAAACTTTACGTTGGTACTCCGAGGGTCCACAGGGTGTGCGTGTAAGAACACAAAGAAGTAGCACTGCACAGTCATAAGATCAGAAGATTGAGTATGGATGTAGAGAATTCATGGGACTGTCATCTATAGCAGTGCACTGTCCCAAGGAAAGCGGATTCATAGCATACAGCTGCTTTTTGTGATTCGGATTCGGACCGTTGGTTATAGTGCAGAAAACTCTCAATACAAGTCGTACACCCATGGACGATTCTGTAGTATCCACGCTGGCAGTTCAGAAATGGCTCTGCAAGTTCCAACGCCCTCGCGGGTAGCAGTTGGTAGAAAAGCCGTGCTCTCCACACCGGATGGAAATGACCTGAATTCGAGTCCGTCGATGACGTGAGGAACTTTTATGGACCTTTTTCACAATGTGGCAGAGTGAGTTGATCTCAGGCGAGGGTAGGTTTTTTCCTCCGGGAAAGTCGGGTTTTTTGTCCAGCAAAACAAAAAATTGACTCCAGAACACAATTTACAGACAATATACACGGAGCAATATGGCCTTAGTCGCAGATGCTCCTAAAATCCTACTACTACTAAAACAGCAAGTTCCAATATCATAAGGCTCCATCCCATACAGAGAGCAGTGTAAAAAGTTGATTTGATGAAAAAGAAGCCAACAGTGCTTGTTACTCCGTCGCAGAGTCCAGACCTGAATCGGATCCAATACCTCTGGAATGAACTGGCGGTGTCAATACACCCCTCTCCTACAGTAGAATTGGAGATGCAATGAAAAAATAATGGATACAAATCCCTGCTGCCTGCTACAAGGAACGAAACTATCAGATGGATAAAAACAGTCATGTTTTATCCAAACCTGATTACCTTTGGTAGATCAACATATAAAACGTTGACAGCAGAGATACAGTGTTTATAGCATTATCTTCAAAAAATCCATAATGAAGTTTGCTTTAATGAAGTGTGAAGTACAGTTGGATGAATCTGGGGGGGGGGGGGGTATCCCAACTCAAACCCCAATTGAGTCTAGTGTGCTTGCATTCTGTCTGCACTGCGTGTTTATTCTATGGTTGATTTGCCTGTTTGCTGAAAAAATCTGTTTCCAGGAAATGAAACCACACGAAATCCCCCTCGATAATTCAGCTACATTATGTTATGAAAAAAAAATTATAAATAAATAAAATAAAAAAGCCAATGAAAGTTCCTCCCATCAAGACGGATTAGAACCCAGGAGTTTTTTCTGCGCAGTGTGGAAGAAAGAAGATCAAAAACAATGGGCTGGGCTAACTATTTGGGTATCCTTCCAGGATTTCTTCAATAATACTTTGGCAACCTTTAGACCCATATCCAGTTGGAACTTTCAACGAAGTCTCTTTTGCATAGCCTGAATAAAACTGCCTCTCAAATAATGTTTCTTCAATGGATGGAATTTCTCTGTAGGCATCTAGGAGTAAGCTCAGATTATTATGGCCACCTTCATTCTTATATGAACTGCTTATTTACCACTTAATTATTACACTAATAAATTTGTTTACACTAATAAATATGGTTTAAATGCTATTTTAATAAATGATATGATTCTTAAGCAAAATTATTAATATTAATAATTTTATTATTATAATTATAAATGTTTTAATGCCTTGCTCCTAACTTATTTCTTTCTAACTAGGAGCCGACTGGAATACCGCATCGAGCACCAAACGAGTCCCACTTGGTATGCAAATTGCCAAATTTCACATAAATGAGACTACCAACGAACCAACTGACATGGTTATACAGATTGTTAGCATCTTTGAGTTTCTGGAAGGAACCTATAACAGAAAGAGCATGAAGGTCAGCTAGGTTTGATTCCATAAGCTAGTAGACAGTTGAATTCTTATTTAATACTTCTTTTTCTCTTTCATTTTATCTTCTATATGATGGTTGTTCAAAGAGTAGTTAACCGTTTGATTCCACTGAAACTACAACTGGTTTTGTTGAAGGGTGGCGGAGTGATCTCTGAGTGGGTTTTCCATCTTTTGAATGAATCAGTCACAAGGACTCAGGTTCAAAGAACAGAGAGGTCTCAAAGGAGTCCCCACTGCCACCGCTGTTGTCATGCCTTCGCATCCCCAATCACATGACACCTTAAATTGTCGTGTAAGAAGCTTGGTGCTTCTCCACAAAATAATGGAGATGTCATCACATTATTGGAAGTAAATTGTTCTCAAGGAATGAGTGATATGCGTGGCATTTAGTGTTGTTTATGGAGCACAACGCAGAAGGATCCCATCCTGGCATTACGTAATAATAGCATCACTTTCACATTCCTGGTTCTTGTTTGATTTTTTTCTCCTTTGGCAGGGCATGCAGGAAGCATGTCTGTCCCGTTCTTTTTCCAGTGAACCAACTTTCCCGTTCATATGAACCCATGCAACTGCTGCAACTGTATGACTCTCCTGTCTCCTTTTTTATATAATAGCGCGTGCAACACGATTTTTTCTCAAAACGCGCATATGCATGGTAATGTTGCTAATACTTTTTGAACAGTTCTCTTGCTTGCAGTTGTGATATAAACGTAACTACACCTGCAAAACGATAAGGAGGCTAGAGGTATAAGTACAGGATAATCACTGCGAGGTGGATACGGTAGTCATAGCTTGGATAGTGTGAAGAAACTGCGGGCACAATTTCTGAGTGCAGAAGATGAATAATCAGTGAAAATTTATCGCCGTATGGTAGCCGTCTACGACAGACTGCTGATATGGAAGTTCACACAGAGATAGCCTTCTACACAAAAGCTGCGCAAAACAGCGCTAAATGACACTGTTTTGGCGCAGATTCTGTAAAGTTGGCTATCCTCGCACAGTCCATGGCATCCAGGCTCAGCTGCTGCAATATAGATGAGAAGTGATGTATGCAGCACTAATCTAACCTTCCGTGCGACTAGCACGTATTCGGTCCCGCAACGAAATCACTCAAAGGTCGCCGCTTCCACTCGAATGAGGGAAATAATCATCACACATTGGTTTTACTAAAATGGTTAAATGGTTGTATTGCTTGGTAACAGAATGGGACCACTGTTTCGAAACTGGGATTGCTTACTTTGAACTGTATGCATTTATAAACTGCTTATTCCGAAGTCTTTGTACCATTTAAACGATCCTTTATCATTATTCCCTGAAATTATTAGACACCCCCCTTATTCTTAGAAATGACTTTTTAAATATCAAAAAAAAAAAAAACTTAATAACATAAAGAACAATACTAATGAAACTACGCGGGTTTATATAAACTTTATTTTTTGAAAACAGGATAGATTTAGTAAACTAAGGCTATCATACAATAAAATTACTTACAATTGGAACGTTTCTGGAATCGGTGTTGAGTTCTGTCAACAAGCACAATCAGAAAAGAAGCCAGTTTTCTTTCCCGTAGATATTTTTTAAGGTTTTTATTGATTTATTTATTTATTATTTTTATTGTATATTTTTTATTTTATTTTATTTATTTTTTACTGTTTCCCGGGGTGTTCCTCAAGGTTCACCCTTGGGTCCACATTTCTTATTTGTTAATATTAATGATCTTTATTGTTTACATTAATGAACTTTATTTCAGTTCGTTAATGTTGAGTGGAAACTCTATGCGGATGATATTAAACTTTACAAAATTATCTATCAACTCACAGTGGTTAACTCCAGTCCTGCCTTGATTCCCTCCCACTCTGGCTCAATAAAAATAATTTGTTTATGCCCTCGTGGAAAGCTCAGTTGGTGGGATTGCTGTCCTCCCCACACCGAGTGAAAAGGACCTCAGTTTGAATCCCGTCGATGACGGGAGGAATTTTTATGGATCTTTTTCACAAAGTGGCTGAGTTAGTCAGTCTCAGGCGAGGGTAGCATGGTTTTACCTCTCGGAAACTCGGGGTATTCGTCCAGAAAAAGAGAAAATCGATCTCAGAACACACGCAATTTACAGAGAATAAACACGGAGCAACGTGGCCTTAGTTTTTTTTTTTTTTTTTTTTTGGCTCATGCTTTATAAGCTTGCTTTCTTGCATCATCTACCACTACTAATATGTCGCCAATTTTAATTTCCTGGGAATTTTCGCTTACTAATTGTAACTGTTCTCCACAACATAATTCATTTCATAACAACTCGCATGGTTTAATTAGTTACATTATTTTTTACACTAATTTTTCAAGAATATGAAAACGAAAGTAAATGAAAATGGCGAAAAAGGTAAGGAGAGAATTCACAACATCAATAAAAAAAAATTGCACTCTTAAAATTGTGTTTTACCATCTCTGACCATCGCTCATTTTAAGACAGATATAGATAATAGTATGATTAAGATCAGAGCCGAGGTGAAGTATGCGAAAACGCTGCAGATATGTCGGATCTTGTAGTTCCATGGATCCTCGAGCAATTTTTACTTCTACTGATCTGGCGCCTCCGTAGCCAGGTGGGAAGGAGCAGCAGTGCGTAGCACAGGCTTCTTGATTAGACCGGGGTTCGAGCCCGTCACCACCAAATACGGAGGATGCGGAAAGGTCAGGGAATGACCACCGCATATCCCGGAGCAATATGGCCTTAGTTGCTAATGCTCCTAAAAACCAAATAACTAACTAACTTCTACTGACATAATTCCTTTCTCTCTCTAAGACATCATGCTATATAAAAATTCCAGAATACCTCACTTATCAATTAATAAGATAGTAAGGTCTAATGTTCTGGGGAGAGGAGGAACCAGCCCTTCATAATATAATAATGTCACTGAATTTATTTTTTTCCTTCTCCAGTCTCGACGGAAAGAACTTTTATGACTTTTTCACACTGTAACTTAGTCGGTATCAGAAGACAGATTGCCCCTCCTACAAACGAGTTTTTCATCCCACAAAACAGATAATCTGACTATTGAATAACTGCAATTTACAGTCGCAATACGTTGGCGCCTCATAGCCTTTGATGTCCCGGAATTTATTTTAACTAACTCGACCCTTACACTAGTTGAAGTGTTGGGATAGAAGACACACAACTAAGTCAGTTCAATATAATAAATAATAAAAATAATCAACATAAGGAATAATAAATTAATAAATAAAATTATAATAATTACTGATAGACTAGGAAGAAACTTGCTAAAACTAATGGGCGTTATAATCCAGAAATTAATGGATTATAACGCACTTTTTCATTAAAATGGTCAGTTGAGACCATTTTTATGAAAAAAATAAATGTTTTAATAATAAAGTCAGTTATAGGCGTTCCATTAAAAAATTATCATCATGACTTGCTATAGACAGAAGGTGGGAAAGATTATATTCTGCGTAATTACAAAGCAAAACACCATATCTTATCACATATTCAAGGCCGAAAATCACAGTAGGGTTATGGACTTACTGTATAACAGACACTCTTAGAATAGTGCTGATTAGTAACTGCGAAATCAAATGGAACTTACTTGTTCGATAGTGAAAGGATTATAATTTGAGTAATTCGAGTACAGATTGCGGTCATATTATGACCGCAATCTGTACTCGAATAGGTTTAGAAAATAGAAATAATAATTACGAATAATGATTCGGCAATGTAGAAATCTTTTGTCCTTTCCAGAAATTGTTCTGGAAAAACAGCAGTTTCATTTTTTTCCATCCTATTAAGTTTTATTTATATCTTAATATACCTCAAATACAGTATATCTTCTTTATATCTTGATTTCGGTCTTTATTACCTCGAAGCTAATTAGACCACAACCTTTGTGACAAATGCTCCGTTTTTATTTGAATTTTAAGCAGGAGAACCTTCATATGCTTTAATTGCCTCTTTCTCAGCAAAATCTAAATCTTACTCCAAAAAAAAAAAAAAAAAACACACACAGAATATAAAAAAAAAAAAAAAAATTATGTCGCACAACAGTCCTGAACAATACGCTTTTATTATATCGATCGCTAACAACTTTGCAACTATGACAGAGACATCTGGTGTAAAGGCAAAGCATAAAAATAGAAAATAAACTGAAATATTTGGATATTACGAAAGTAAATTCAAATGATTATTGTATTATATGCGGACAGCAGATTCTTTCAAACAACATATTTATTGAAATCACTATAGAGATAAAATAAGTGCCTTCTTATTTACGGATCTTTAACTTCATTATATTTAACTTTCTGTCTGTATGTTAATTAAGATACTAGAATATCGTATGATACTAGAATATCGTCTAATGTAAATTAGACGATATTCTAGTATCCTCTATTTGAAGATCAAACAGTCGAAGCACGAACAAGATGGGGATTTTGCTGGTATTATATTTGCAGTGACCATATTAATCTTTAATCTGTCTTCTTTATAGGCATACTCCGGAGTTTTCTGCGAAGACAGAAAAGCTACAGTTCCATTTCCTACATTCAAAAATATTACGGCATTTTCGTTCCATGCAGATTTTGTGTTCCCCTCTCTAAAAGAATTCAAGAGTGTTGACGTAAGTTTTGGGATTATTTCAATAAATCTTTGAACTTATATCACTTTTTTAGATATAATTTGTAAAGTTCTTTCAATTTCTAAATAAAATAAAAGTATTAATAAATACAATTATAACTTTTCATTGCATTAACTTAGCTGATAGGATGTTTTCTGATTTATTCAACAGTTGTCTGCTTAAATCGATATTCACATTTGGAAATTTTATTAATAGCGATTCAAACATTTATAATAAGATGCAGAGCTAAAAATTTTATTTACAAATATGTTTTTTAATATAAACATCTACTTCGTGGGTGATATTAAATCTAGTTCACGTGGACACTACACGGGTGGATATTAAAATACATTATTGCCACACATCGAATAACGGATTCAAGCCGTTATTCGATGTGTGCCATAATTTCCTCCTCCCTGGATTTCACCAGGGAGGAGAAAATTATGGCATGTATCACGAAATTACAAAACGCGCCTGGAGATTGGTACATCATGCGTCCTACAGCGTCAAACAACTGCACAAATGTGGCCTGTGGTAGATCCACAATTTGTACAGCCCGTTAGCTCTCCTTTCGCAGATGCTTAATGCCATTGAGATCTGTGAAGCTGGGGCAAAGGAAAAGTGAAGTCTTCAGAAGGTTCACCTATCACCTCTTTCGCACGATTTTTATATATATAGTATATAGATTTCTTCGCGCTTATTTTTGGATTCGGTGCTCGGAAAAGTGAAGATTACCAAAATACCGAGAGTGAGCTAAAGTCAAACGCTTCTTTCGTGAATATATACATATATATACTTAAAGGAATTCATTCAAAGTTTGTATTTTTCCATTCTATCTAGACATGGTACGATTCCGAAAGCGCCCTCTTACGTGTCGATCTAGATCTTCTCCAGCAATCTCAATCAGTTGCTCTTGCAGGAAGGACGGCCTCATCTCTGATAGTCAGTGGAGAACAAGGTAAGAATGGTGTAATATGAATATCTTAAGGGAACAAAAGAAACCGTACTGTGCTTAATAAAGATCAACAGCACTCTCTGCAGACAATAGACGGAATAAATAACGTTCTTCTAAAAGAGTTCTTTGCCCAATGACAGTCGTGTCTCTGATAAAGTTCTTGCTACAACTGATCTCGAATTTTAATTTGAAAAGACAAAGATACCCACGGAATGGAATTCATTACTGCATAATCAATAACGTACAACAGAGGGAAATGAGTAGCGATATCCTTAAAGCACAATGTAACTTACCGGTATATGTATACATCATAAAATTTTATAAAACAAATATTCTTATTTCCCCCAAACACACACACTTTTTCTCTGAGACACAAAGGGACTGTTGTTAACTGATTACCTTGCATCTAAACCATAATAACAGGGGAATATTATGACAACGTTAAAAGCTGCAATTCATTAAAAAAAAAAAAAAGGCGAGGAAAGTTGATTCGTCTGGTTTTGCTTCTCCATGACAATGCACCCGCGCACACAGACGAGTTGCACAGGCTAAAATTCATGAATGTAGATTTGAATAATTAAACTAACCCCAGTACAGCCAGATGACTATTATTAGTTACCCAAGTGACTATTATTTGTTCAGAAACTTCAAGTCTCATCATCGTGGATCTCATTTTAAAGATCATGGACAGCTAAAAGCAACTGCAAAAAAACTCATCTGATGGCCAACCCGAAGATTTTTTTTTTTTTTTTTTTTTTGCAAGATTAAACTCTTTGCAGATTAAATAAAATATGTTTGAATTTCGGGGTGAACATATTGAAAAAAAAAAAATAGAACTCTGTAACTGTCTTTTATACTCCGTTCTCAGGACATTGTTTATTTTCAAAGTACAAATTTGTACCTCATATAACAAAAAAAAAACGGGAACGGATGCTAGACCCCGATATAAAACATTTGCGGTGCATGATATAGATATTAAATTGTTTCGAAATTATATGCATTCCAGAAAAAGCATATATTGCACTGATAATTTAAAGCTATCAGAAACACAGCGACTACTTAGTACTTCATCATAATATTACAAAAATAATCAGTAAATTAGTTGAACGAAAAATATGAATGATTACAGTATTTTTTTCTATTATAATAACCTTATACAGTCCACAAAAAGTTTTATAATGACGGCGACCAGATCCTGGTTTTTAATGATTTGTCTCGGTGTCTCGCAAAACCAAATTCAATGCGTATACACATCCCTGTTTTCTGATATTTTAAATACACAGTAATGGTTTATCCAATAGTTTTTACCATCTCGCTCGCAGAAATTTAAGTCTCAAAGTGGATCTGCCAAGTACTACTTCATAAAGGGTATTTGCATTTCTGGAAAACAAGTTATGTAGAGTGTGTTTAGTGTCAAACGGCACCAGGGGTTTCCCCCATCTCCGCATAGTATACATTGTGAGTGCGTGAAACTGACCACTGCCAATGCCAGAGGTTTAAAGGTGTACTGATTTTGTACAAGTGTAGTGTCGTGTACAAACAAATTATGTGTGTAAGATCACCAATGGATGATTCTAAGAAATAAAACAATAATAATAATAATAACTAGAGGGCTCTGCCCCCCTGATCATCAACCCCCGCTGATGAGTCTACATCAGTCCTTTTCACTATTTTAGCTCGTTCCATCAACGATTCTCAGTCGTCATAAATGTAGATTTGGCGAATTTTGGAACGTCTGTAACGGGCATTAAACTCGTCGTTCCTTTCACCGTGGCACCTTCTCGTATTCGCATCGTATAAGGGCCGCCGCCACCTTGAAAGTCCGTGTTTTCGGCATTAAAAGATGCGAAGGCGTAAAGATTGTTGTAGACTCGAACGTTTTCTTGGAAGTGTCTCCCTCTTTCCGTGATGTCAAAAAACAAAGTCTTTAAAGTGTCTGGATAGGAATCTGCCATCGGCAAGCATACCTTCCCTCCGTGACAACACGAATATGCGGCGCTCCCGAGTTCGCGGTGAAAAGGTAATCCGCTGCAATGTTGAAATTCATCTACGATATCACCTAATTCGCAATATGATACTTCAGTGGTTTCTTCGTTATAAGGATCTTGTGAAGATCTTAACATTACGTCTGAGCCGTTAACGGTTCGCTGAGTTTCGGCCTGTTCTTCGTACATATTAGCTATCCGCTTCCTGTAGCGTTGCTTTTCCACTTTCTCTGTCGTCATTGAACTTATTCTATGATTAGTTCGTAACCTTCCAGCATGTTTCTCTCTATATTTCAGTGAACACTCATGACGGCGTCGTTTTCTCTCGGAATTAGTGATTTCCAACTAGGTCGTGCCATTGTGTTAATTACTAGGTCAGTACGTATAATTAGCAAATCAAACGTCACGGTTCCAGACAAATCTGTCGAAACGCACTGGTCAATATCTAATCAGGAAATGACCTATGTTATGCATGAGCAATATTGTTGCATCCGAAAGAGCAGGACTAAAATATTTACAAACTATACAAATATTTAAAATATTTACAAAATACTAAACTATTTACAAATATACAAACTATATTGACTCCCTTCATCAGCTAATATTACAATGGAACATCAAACAATGCCAGGCATGGTCATGTATTAGACAGTGAACTACGTGCACGAGACAGTTGGTGAACGTTATGATGAACAATTATGGTTCGAATAAGTGACGTAATTGCCCCGCCCTCTTCTCCCATTGACTCTAATAAATATCACTAGGAGGAAAACTTTTTAATGTATAAAGAGATAATAAATAAAATAAATAATAAAGATAACAGTTGGGCATATATTTCCCATCTTCCTACCTACAGGAGGTCTTAGCAGTGCAGATTTTGAGTACAAAAGCTACGCATTCCTGAAAAGCACTTACCTGTTTGATAAATGTCGGAATTTCATGCATCGAAAATATTCGTAGAATTAATTGGAGCTCAGGTAAAATTTTAGTTTTACGATCTCCAATACAATGGACAATATGCCTTGTTTTGGTGAGTAAATCCGTTCCATTCAAGACCAGGCAATCAACACCAGGAGCTATAGAAAATACATCGCCAAGGAGCCCGGAGTGTCAGATGATATAGGTCGACGTTGCCACCTGGCCTCAGAAACGACCCAACACATCACTGCAGGGTGAAGGGTGAAAGGTGAAAGGACCAGGTAGCCAGGATAATACCTCAGAAGCTAGTGAGCAAATACCAGTTGATCAAAGAAAGTGTACCGTATTACAAGTACGATCCTCAGGCCGTACTAAAGACCCCAACCCACAAGCTGTAACCGCATAACGGACAAGATAATCCTGTACAACAGACCGGACATAATCCTTGTCGGCAAGAAGGAAAAGACTACCTTTCTGATTGACATAGCGGTGCCCAACACTGGTAACCTCCAGAAAACACACAAGGAAAGATCAGGAAGTACACGGGCCTAAGACAGGAGATCAAACAGATGTGTGATATGCAACAAGTGACGACCATCTCGATTATCGTGTCAACCATCAGTATGGTGCCAAAAACCCTACATAACAGTCTAGCAGGAACAGGTCTCCCAGAGAACACATACAAGAAACTCCAGAAAGCCGAAATCCTGAACAACTGTACGATAGTCGGAGAGAGTTTCTCGACCAACTGTAACACCAAACATAACAACAACCACCCTATGTACTTGGTAGCAATACCCGTCAAGGGTGGAATCAGGAAATAAATAAATCATAATAAAATAAAATACAATAAATAAATCATAATAAATAAATGTTAATAAAATAAAACATAATAAATAAATGGTAATAAAATAAAACAAATAAATCATAAAAAATAAAACATAATAAATAAATGGTAATAAAATAAAACAAATAAATCATAAAAAATAAAACAAATAAATCATAATAAAATAAATAGATAGATACACAATTTCTCGTGCATACTGCATTCTCATGTAACATGCACTACAAAATGAGATTATTTGCGATCAGTTTCGATTTGCGATCTTATTATTTGCGATCTTATCAGTTTCTTACTGTATATTAAAATGCAGTACATTTATAATGCAACTGAATATGCTTAGTTTGGATACTGCATCCATTAATTTGTCTTTATAAGAAAAGGCGTAAATAAATATTAAAATGTAAGCTTAATTAAGCACATCAATCACAATGGGCATTTTTATCTATAACTCATAATGCACAAAGAGCTATCAGCATCGGAAGAAAAATATAAATACAGTAAACTGTACAATATTCACTTTTAGTATTTCTAAATTCATTTGTTTTATGTTTAGCAAAGAAATCATTCATAAGAAAATTTATGGTTATTTTTCACTTATTTACTACATATAGCATAAATAGTACAGTTTCTGTTATAGTTACTAGTCAATTTATTAAAACTAAAGCTTTTTCTTTTATTAATAAAGGAGTTGTTTATGAAGTCAATCGCACACGAAAAGGCTCAATAACCTGTAAACTTCAAAAGGTAGAAGATTTTCCGTATGATCCCCAACTACTTATCGATATTTGGAGTCTCAAAGATTTTTCATTACAATCATTCTTTAATCGTGCTGTGAATTACATATATATCGGAGAGGTAAGGTATTTTTAACTTGAAAACCAATTTATAAAATTCTCTAATAAATAACAACATGCATATTATATCTCACCTTGCAACCTTTTTATATAAAATGGCTATTTATTAAATATTGACACAGTTCACGTGATTTTTTTATTATTATTTCAATTATTTGTGATTCTCTTCAAGACAAATAATGATCATTATTTGTTATTCTTCTCGATATTAACTTTGATAATAAAGACCATTTTTAAATGAGAAAAAACAATCTGCTCCCTGAAAATATCTTTGTTTTAATAACACGTACAACATCCTTAAGATAAATATTTTATTTAAAATAAAGCTGTTCATAACCATGTTTAATAAAATTAAACAGAATGGGAGTCTAAAATTGCAGAACTTACCTCCTGATTAATGTTGTTAATGAATTAAAAGTTTTCTGCAATTTTAGGTTCCCATTCTTATTAATGTCTGTTAGTTACGGAACTTTAGGTAAACCATAACATTAATATAGCCATATTTAATAACTAAATATTTCATACCTTCTTTCAGAGGATGGAGCGCGGCATTCCATGCAATCTGTGGCAAGGTAAAGTAGACAACTGGCCTCCAGATAAACCAGTAGAAAGTTTATGGGAATGGTGTTTTATAAATGTCACCAATGTAAGTATTCCACTGTATTCCTTGGCTAGAGAAAATATTTTAGTTGTCAAACCGTAAAAAATATATTTATAAATATTTTTAACGTTAAACTCCGCAACTACATTAAACTGAAAAGAGACTTCGGCGATATCGTCTGCTACTTCTTCTTCCAGATGATATCACTAGCGAGCGTGCGCTCCCTGGTATTTAGTCACATGAAATTATAAGAAAAAATACAAACGGAACTATTTGTAAAAAAATAGAATATTAAATTCTACAAACATATAATTTTAAATAATGCAAATAATACATTTATTTATATATACACAAGCGCTGATAAGTCATTATTATTACTGAATACTATACAACATAATTAAACTGCTCTAATTTTAATCGATAAACAAAAATCACAATAATAACGAAAGTCGGAGTTTCGTGATATCGTTTGCTAATTATCACACACGTGAAATATCGCAGTTCATTGAGCTCGTGTGTTCCCTGGTGTTTCTTTCTGAAATAATAAAAAGACAGAATAACATTACATTTAAAATAAAGAAACAAATACAAAAAAAAGTATTAGGTTGAGAAAATAATCATATTTTAAATTCTATTAAATAATAAATAATAACGCTATACGTCATACATAACTAAAAACTCATTATTCATACTAGTTACAAATATCATTAAAATGATCATGGTGATTAAAATTATCATATAATGATTACACTTCACTTGAATCCAAAATTTAAAGAGCAAAAACAATTGCAAAAATTGTATTATAATAGCTCAAATATACTCAGATTTTCACAGCAATATCTCTACACGTATTTGCATAGTAGGCAGCAATCGCGTGCAAATTAGAAACAACAGAATTTGGATTTTTTTTTGAAAAAAAAACTCCTAAAACAATACAAACCTACTTTTTATGAAATGTGTTGTCACAGCGAAAGTATGCAGGTACCTAATAAAGTCGTTAATCGCATACACTGAGTGGCCACTTTATTAAGTACATAACCCTTTTCATGAAATGGAGAGCTCTTTCAGTAACAGAAGCATGTATTCATAGCATGCGATGTCAAATAGGTACGAAGATATATAGGAAAGCTGTACATTTGCAATTCAGTGCAAGCATGGCCAAAACAAAAGACTTGAGTGACTTTGAATGTGAAATAGTAGTCGGCACCATTTGAGTCGGTATGAGTACCTCGTAATCTACACCTGCATGTACCGGTGAACCTTACAATAAAGATCCTATTTATTTATTTATTTACTGGAGGTTTCACATATAATTGTGTCTTAGGTGTACCAAATAACATCCAGCCAAAGTCGATCCTGTGACCAGAAACAGCTCGTTGATGCGAGAGGCCATCGAAGGTTTACAGTATTGTGCAAGGCATTAGAAAGGCTACAGTTAATCAGACTGCAGCCCAGTATAACAATAGTAACCAAACTGGCACTTCAGAAAGCACAACTCGTCATACTTGATCACGAATGGAGTACTGTGGCCGACAAATGAATTGGGTACCACTCCTGTCAGCGAAAAAGCAAAAAGGTACAGTGGTTTCAAGAACACTAACATCGGACAATGAAGGATTGGAAACACGTTACTTGCTCTGACTGAAGAACCCTTCCTCCTGCTGTTTCACGCTGTTTTGAAAACCTGAAAATAGCGAAAACAGCCCATGGACCCATCTTTCCAAATATCCATTTTCCTAACTGCCAGACAACAATGTGTAGGATGGTTCCGACGGTGTGGAATCTGTTTTTGTAGTGCACATTGGATATTTCGATACCAATAGAGAAACATTTCGATGCCACAGGTTATCTCAAATTTTTTCCGTCCAGGCGTCTTGATTGCAGTTCATCCATTTGCAAATGGGTTCTTCCAAAAAGTCATTAACCATGTCACAAGGTCAATATTGTACAGAACTAATTCCAAGAACACGAGAGTGAATTCAGCCTACTGCTGTTGCATTCCAAATCACTAGAACTCAGTCCAATTTAGCACCTGTGGGATGAGGTAAAATGAGCTATTCGCAGTAGAAAGAGATCCACAACCATCCAATTTATAGAAACTGTGTGAAGTGAATTAACATGGACCAGCATCCCCGTAGCACTTGACAACACCTCGTCGAGTCCCGGAGACGACAAATAACGGCTATTCTAAGAGCTAAATGGAGACCTTCTCCCTGTTAGGTAGGTGGATGCTAACATCGGAAATGCCGTTCATGATTTTAGTTCCAACGTTTTGTCTGAGCAGCAGTCCTCCACCACTTGGGGAAAAGAGAGGTAATAAAGGAATGTCCCAGTTTGACCTGTACCAAACTTTTCAGTCATTTTTTTAATAAAAACCCTAAACACGAGAGATATTAGAACCTATAGTACTTATTATTGTGCATGGGTTGGAGGTTGAGAAGATTAAAAAAGATATTTGTTGACATTAGACTTGAACTTCTGTAGACTGTAATTTTCAAGAAATACGTATGAAGGAAGGTTGTTCCAGAAAGCAGCAGTTGAATGAGTAAACGAAGAAGATAAAAAGTTGGTTCTGTCAGTTTAAAGTCGGACAGTAAATGGATGTTGGCTGGTGGCGGCACGTGTTCGGACTGTTTCGAAAGAGAGGGAGCGGGAATTATAGAAGCCAATTCAGAAAAACAGTACCCATGGAAGTAGCTGTAGAAAATGCACCCAGCAGCAACAGAATATCTAAATGACAGAGAGTGGACAGACTCTGTTAGACATGAGTAATTAATTAACCTAACTGCCCTCTTCTGAATGGAATCTAGAAGCCTCAGAGAGGTTTTGTGGGCACGGCCTCAGACGTGGGAACAATATTCCACGGTAGAGCGGATTTGCGATTTGTACAGAGTGAACAGTTGTTTTGGAAGAAAAGTAACGTCGAGAACGAAAGAGAAAACCAAGTTTTTTAGATGCACAGGAAGCAATATTTGTAATGTGCCTGTGCCAAGAGAGATCAGAAGTCAGGGTAATCCACAAAAGAGATATATTATCTTGCCTAGAAATCGGAGTGTTACCAAAAATAAGCATAGGAGCAGAGGAATCTTTTTTGCGAGATATAAGACAGGACTGAATTTTAGAAGTATTGAAATCAAATAAGTTGTATTTGCCCCACTGTAGAATTACTTGGAGATCGCATTTAAGGAATTGATAGCGGATATTCGAGAAGTTGAAGCTGATTTCCTGTTCTAGGTTTCTTGAACCGGACAGTGGAATGCAATCAGCCATCATTATCAAAACTATGGATAGGATTTCCGGTCAATGGAAGGAGGTCATTAATATACAAGAGGAAAAGAGTGGAGGAAAGAATTGAACCTCAGGGGGACACCAGCATTAGTGGAGAAGTTATAAGACAGAGAGCCATCTATCATCGCCCACAGTGAGCGGTCAGGAAGAATACTGGATAACCAATTACAAAAAACAGTTGGCAAACCATAAGACGGAAGCTTGTTTAGAAAACCTATATGCCAAACATGATTGAAAGCCTTTGAGATGTCATGAGAAACTGCTTTTGTTTCAACGAACTTTTCCATTGAATTTATCCATAAATGTGTAACCTAAGCCAGAATATCACCAGTGGATCGACACTGACGGAATCCATACTGGCGATCGTTGATCAGACAGAAGGTTTCTAGATAGATTAAGAGTTGGCAGTTAATTTCTCCATTACTTTAGAAAGAGTAGGTGTAATCGCAATGGGATGATAATTGGATGGGAGGGATTATTCATCCTTTTTAGGAACCGGCTGGATATGAATAAATTTCCAAGCAGAGGGAAAAACACATTTGAAACAAGAAAGTGAAAAAAAAGGCGGCAAAGAACAGGAGTAAGTTCACGAGCGCAGGTTATGTGAACAAGTGGAGAAATACCATCAGGACCTGGAGCTTTTTTTGCATCAAGATTCGTCAAAATCCTTCTGACATCCTTTTGACGGAAGACCATAGGAGGCATTGAATGGAGCGTGTTGGGAATGGTGGGAGGTGTTTTACCAAGATCATTAATACATGAGTTGGAAGAAAAATGGGATGCCAGCAGGTCAGCTTTATCTTTGGCTGAAGTGACAATAGGTGGGAGCAGAGATGGGAAAAAGTTAAGGCTAGAATGCATGTCTAGAAGGAAGTTTTTTACTCTTAGCCTATTCAAAATCTAGTTTGGCCTGTTTAATAACTGCTTTACAATTGTTGCGAGCTCTGGTGTAGGCAGAAAATGAAACTGAAGAATTGGAAACAAGCCAATTACGATATGCAACATTCTTCTCTTGAACAGCCTCAGCACATTTATTGGAAAACCAAGATTTAGATAAAGGACAAGATTTTAAGGTGGAGTGTGGAATAAAAGATTTCATTCCTACAAGAATAAGATGTAAGATGTAAGGTGTATTTAGTGTCAGACAGCACCAGGGGTTTTCCCCATCGCGTAATTTTCATTGTGGGTATACCAGTTCACTGGAAATGGCAGAGATTTAAAGCGTGTGGATATTGTACATGTGTAGTGTCGTGTACCGGTGTTCATCTGGTCGTTTAGCCGCTGGACTCCTGCTGTGGCCCAACGTTGTCCCACCTTCGCCCCCTGGAGGCAGACCAGGAACCCAGTAGTTTTAATTTCACTCTGGCGGTCCTGCCACCTTAAAAATAAATAAATAAATAAAAATAAAATAAAATAAAATAAAATAAATAAATAAATAAATAAAATAAATAAAAATAAATAAATTAATTAAATAAAAATTCCCTACAAGAATAATTTCACTGACACAACCTAAGCAAACGTTGACATCAGAAGTTTTGAACAGTAATCCGACCAAAGAAAAGAAATCTCGCAGGTCATCTCATTTTGCATTCTTGTAATTCCAAACACACGAGGTTGGGAATAACCATGAGATAAAGGCTCCACTGGAGAAGAGACAATCACCAAGTTTTGATCTGAAGTGCCTAAAGGACCACTCACTTCGACCGTGCAATTAGAAGGGTTGTTTGTGAGAAAAAGATCAAGGGTGTTGGCCGTATGGTTAGGATTGTCCGGTATTCTTGTAGGTAAATGAACAATCTGTGCAAGGTCATTAGTAATTGCAAAAGCCTCAGCATCTCGACCTGCTGGGTCGGTTTGACTAGAAAACGGAAGCCAGCTGGAGTTGTGAACATTAAAATCACCAAGGAAAATTACTTCACTGTTAGGAAAGTTGGATTGAAGAAAGTCAAGTTTGAAAGATAGGAAGTCAAAGAATTCCAAGTGATTAGTTGAGTTGGGAGAACGGTAGAGACAACAGATAAATTTGATAGAATGAGGTAGAGAGATTTTATGCCAGAGAAGATCGAAAAGAGGAGATTCCAAATTACCAAGTCTCTGACAGGGAATATCGGAACGGACATATGCACAAGTACCACCTTTGAGGCGAAAGGAATCATACAGCGAATAATTTGGGCATTTGAGATGAGCAGTAGTTGAATCAACCGATAACTGAGATGCAGTCAGAAAAAGTACATGGGGTTTGGCAGACTGTAAATGGAAATGGACATCATTAAGATTAGAACTGAGACCAAGTATATTTGTGAAATGAACTAGGAAGTGTTTGGGAGGATTAGATGTTTTCGCATATAAATTTGCTCTATTAGTTTGACAATTCATAGTGTATTCAATAGTAAGAAAAGGTGGAGGGGGCATGCTGTATGAAGTAATTAAATTTTTAGATAAGGCGTACACATGGCAAGTATATACCCAGATTCTTGACATAACGTGGCCGAGATAATGCGCCCCGGATACACACACTACTCGGTCTCTCTCTAATCACTATCTGGCAGAGTACAGGCAGTGTCTGGAGACTAGGCACCTGCAAGGTGATCTGTTTGAGGTGTATAATTTGAGGTGTATTATTCAGCGAGGGGAATGCCAGAGGTGTATTCAACTCTGGCAGTAAGCTAGAGATGTAAGAGATGTAACTGAGAGTAAAGTGGAGTAGAAATTGTTGAAGATAAATACAAGAAAGGCACCTGGGGTGGATGGGATCTATCCAGTTATATTAAAGGAGGCAGCAAAGGAAGTAAGGAAACCCTTAGCCATAATTATGAGAGCTTCCTTGGAATCAGGGGAGGACCCATGGACTGGAGATGTGCTAATGTGACCCCAATTCACAAAGGAGGATTTAAGGCTGACACAAGTAATTATAGACCTGTGAGTTTAATTTCTGTTCCCGGAAAATTAATGGAGGCACTGGTTAAAGAAGCACTGCAGGATTATCTAGACAAGACTTCAGTTATAGCTCGGACACAGCATGGTTTTGTTAAGGGGAAGTCTTGCCTGACCAATTTGATTGGATACTATGATGCAGTAACAAAAGAACTGAATGCAGGGAATAATTTGATATTATATACTTGGATCGTAGAAAGGCTTTTGATACTGTTGCACATGGAAGACTGCTGCACAAATTGCAGCAGTGTGGCATTGGAGGCAAATTGCTGCTATGGATAAAGGGGTGGTTGAGGGGGAGAAGACAGAGAGTGGTAATCAATGGACACTGCTCATCGTGGACTAATGTTATTAGTGAAGTCCCTCAGGGTTCAGTATTGGGTCCATTATTGTTTTCTGTATTTATAAATGATATTGATGATGGTATATCAAGCTTAATGTCCAAGTTTGCAGACGATACGAAGGTTGGCAGAGTTGTCAAGGACACTACTGACACTATGCTGCTGCAACAGGATCTGGAAAGGTTGAGCAGATGGGCTGAGAGGTGGCAAATGAAGTTTAACATTGACAAATGTAAAGTACTACATATGGGAAACAACAACCCCAGAGCAAGGTATCAACTCTGTGGTACTACACTGACAGTGGTAGAGAATGAAAGGGACCTGGGGTGGTTGTGCAGGCAGATATGAAGTTCTCTGAGCAGTGCAGACGGGCTGCAAGTAGCTCATGGTGTATTGTCAATGATATATAGGAATTTTTCTAGCAGGGATAAGGAGGTGATTATCCCTTGTATAAGGCAATGGTCAGGCCACACCTAGAGTACTGTATACAAGCCTGGAGGCCTCATTTCAAGAAGGATCTAGAGCTGCTGGAACGAGTACAGAGAAGGACAACAAGATTAGTGAATGGAACAAAGGGTTGCTCTTACGAAGAAAGGCTTAAGTTTTGCAAATTACAGTGTCTGGAGACTAGACACCGGCGAGGTGATCTGATAGAGGTGTATAAAGCCTTGAATGGTTTGAGCATGCTCAATGCTGATGGGATTCTTCCTCTTGCTCAGAATAATCACCTGAGAGGGCATAAATTCAAATTGAGGAAAGACAGATGTAGGATAGACGTGCGGAAATTTGCCTTTAGCCAGCGGGTGGTTGGTTGGTGGAACAGACTTCCATCCCTTGTCGTGGAAGTTGATAGCCTAAATAAGTTTTGTCAATGATATAAATACCTGTCCAGCTGAGCCTTAAACTTAAGGCTCAGCTGGACAGGTATTTCGAACGAATAGAGGGGTGAAGTGGAAGTGATTATTTTTTATTTATTTTATTTTTTTTGGCTGATGCTGCATAAGCTTGCTTTCTTGCATCAAATACCTCTACTAATGCTAATGCTAATGCTAATAAAGCCTTAAATGGTTTGAACATGCTCAATGCTGATGGGATTCTTCCTCTTGCTCAGAATAATCGCCTGAGAGGGCATAAATTCAAATTGAGGATAGAGTTTTAGGATAGATGTGCGGAAGTTTGCCTTTAGCCAGCGTGTGGTTGATTGCTGGAACAGTTGCTGGATTTTTGCTGCATTGGACAGTTGCTGCATTGTTCCTCAATCCCATCTTACCGCACGCTCTACCTACCCGCACTGGTATAATAGTGAACTAATACGTAAAATTAAATCCAAAGAATTCTACAGAAACAAATATAAGCAAACAGGTGACAGTCAATACTATGAAATATTCAGCCAACTCCGCAAAGAAGTGAAAACTCTCATATTAAACTCCTACAACATGTATACAGAGTCAGTTCAGGATAGTCTGCTTACTCACAGAGATATCAAACCATTCTGGAATTTCATGAAGCATAAGAACATAACCAGTAGAAAGTTACAACTCCGAAACGCAGATGGAATTCTCTTATCTGACGAATTCAGTATTGCTCAAGAGTTTGCCAAACACTTTTCTAGAATTCAAACAAATGATACATTGAGACCTGCCTCATTTCCTGACTTCACACCTGTTAAAGATGATATCCTCATTAATCTCTTTATCACTGATGAAGATTTAAACTCGGCATTAAAAAGCATGAAAAATGACTATACTAGAGGCCCAGATGACATTCCAGGCCTATTTTGGAAAAGGACTGTCACTACATTGAAACCCCTCATACTGCGGATCTTCAACCTGTCTCTCAGGCTGGGGAAGTATCCTAATCACTTTAAGCAGGTCAATATAGTTCCTATTTTCAAAAAAGGTGATAAAAATGACGTATGCGATTACAGACCCATAACCTTACAAAACAGCCTGGCTAAACTCTTCGACACAGCAGTGCACAAACATCTCTTCGAATTCTTCAAGCCTTTTATCGATCAGAATCAACATGGTTTCTGCAGTGGCAAGTCAGTAGTCACAAATTTACTTCCTTTCTGGCAATACACCTCTGAAGCTCTTGATAACCACCTACAAGTTGATGCAGTCTACACAGACATATCTAAGGCATTTGATAAAGTCCCGCACGAACAACTTCTGGAAAAACTTAAGCTGTATGGCATCCGTGACCCTTTGCTCTCATGGCTACGCAGCTATATTACGCATCGTTCCTTGAGCGTTATCATCGATCAAGTGAACTCAGACTGTTTTATACCACTAAGCGGAGTACCACAAGGCTCTCCCTTAGGTCCTCTTCTCTTCATTGTTTTCGTAAATGATCTTCCTTCTTTCATCTACACCTCCAATGTTCAAGTTGCTCTCTATGCAGATGATCTTAAGATCTACTCAGCAGTGAAGGAGACTACCGATTCTCAACAATTTCAATGTGCTCTCAATAAATTCTCTCTGTGGCTATCTCTGAATGGCTTGTCCCTCGAAGTGCAAAGTTATCTCTTTCTCATCTTGCAGATCTCCACAACTAATGAATACGGAGTACAGTATTAACTCTGTGATCATCGAAAGGTGTGACCAAGTTAACGACTTAGGGATTCTCTTTTCCAGCAGTGCTAAATTCGATGCCCATGTCCTTAAAATCACCAGCAAAGCATTCAAAACACTGGGATTCATCAAACGGAACACATACAAGTTCAAAAACTACAGATATGCGGTTATCCTTTATAAAACTATTGTACTGCCAATCCTTGAATTCAGTTCACCCATCTGGAATCCTCACACAAAGACTTTAACTAACAAAATTGAAGCAGTCCAAAAAAACTTTATCCGTTACCTTACTTACCGCAATCCTCTATTCTATCACTCAGTGTATTATGAATCGCTGTGTGATTACTTTCATCTAAGGCCTCTGTGCACTAGAAGAGTTACTGCTGACATCGCCCTCCTAGCCAAAGTAATCACTGGAATTTATGAAGCATCTGATATCCTGAGTAAAATAAACTTCAATGCTCCCTGTAGACAAGTCAGGAACCTTACACCGTTTCGCCTTGACTCTGCCAACACGGACTTAATGAAGTTCAGTCCACTGAACAGAATCAGCAAATCAGCAAATGACTCTCGCATTGACTTCTTTGACAACTCCCAATCACTGATGAACTCCATCCACAAGTTTGCCTCTTCACTTAAACTGCAAAGTGACTAGCTCACATCTAATTATTGTAGCTTATTATTTGTTATATTATTTTTCTATTCTCTAACGGATTAATTATTACTTGTTTTACCGGTAACTTAACTTAATACAATCCTCTTTTGTACATATGCTTTATTGTTTGAATTTGTATCAATGTTTATCGTCCTGTAGGATTTCACATTATTGTTATTATGTTTATTGATCTGATCTCAGATACACTGTTAATGGTTACCTGTTGTGTATCTTTTTATTAATAAAATAAAATAAAATAAAATAAAAATAAAAATAAAATTTACAGAGTACAGGCAGCAAGATTATAACACTAGCTGATGCGGAAGCCTCCTAGAGAGTTACCAATAGATGAAGTGTATAGTGTGTTCGTGTCTAACGGCACCAATAGTTACCCCATCTCCTCGTTGCTTTCACTGTGGGTGTAACAGTTCACTGTAAAGGCCAGAGATTTAAAAGTGTACGAAGTTTCAAAGTTTAGTGAGGTAACTGTGTTTAGAGTCAAGGGGAACCAGGGGTTCCCCCCCATCTCCGCGTAGTTTACGTTGTGGTGTGTTACAGCACGCTGTAAATGCCAGTGATTTAAAAGTGTGTTGTTGACTTCCTAGGGCTACGTACGAAACTCTCTCTGATTCTTTCCACATTATCCTCAGACACGCGCGGTCGTCCTGTGCTCTTGCCTTTACACAAACATTCTGTTCCCTCGAACTGCCGATGCCACCGACGGATGCTCTGAGCACCCGGTGGTTCAGTTCCGTAATGGCGACGAAACTCACACTGCATTGTGACTACCGATTCACCCGTCGAAAACTACAACACACAAAAAGCCTTCTGTTGTGCGGTCGCCATTTTTCTCATAGACTGTCTGTCGCGGAGCCGCAGTGACAGTGGAGCCGTCTCGTGATGATCTTCTAAAACTTGTAGATTTCCTTTTTAATTTGGTGTATGCCAAGTTAATGCACGGTTGTTAGGTACGGAATTATGCTCATTTGAAATTGGATGAATCATTTTGAAAAACCCTGTATAATAATTTGAAAATACTGTTCAGCGATGAAGCTCCTTGCACTCGTGACGGTATCAACAACACTCGTAACTCTCATAGGTGGTCAGACGAAAATCCACATGCCACTATAGAAACAAATTTTCAAAATCGCTTCTCTGTAAACGTGTTGTACGGTATCATCGACAATCAGTTGATTGGGCCTGTTGTGTTACAAAATCGTCTTACAGGGTCCATTTACTTAGAATTTCTGCAAAACGAACTTTCACTACTATTGGAGGATGGCTGCAAGGATTGGTGTGTATCTTCAGCATGACGGAACTCCTGCACATTATACCCGTCTGGTGATACAATTAATAAATCGAACGATGGATCGGCCATGGTGGTCCTGTTCACTGGCCACCAAGGTCTCCAGACCTCACTCTGTTAGATTTTTGTTTGTGGGGCTGGAAGAAAAGCGCAGTATACAAAGAAAATGTGAATACAAGAGACGAATTGCTCGCTCGCATTTTGGATACTGCTGTCCTCATAAAGGAACGCCAAGACGACCTTATAGAAGAACAACACGCCATATTACCACAAGAGTTGCAAAGTGCATTGAGGTTGGCGGTGGGATTTTCGAACATTTATTGTGAACTGTAAAAAAATTGTCGATTATTTCTGTTTTGTATCATTCAAAAAAGTCAATAAATTTAAACAATAAGTCATTTATGGTTCCTTAATACCTCTCCAGTACCTCGTTTTGTGGGCGCAGTTTCAAGCAGCTGTATCTCCGTATCCATTGAGAATTGGACACGTGTTTATATATTATCTCTTTTACTCACAATAATCGATACTATAACCTCCCAAAATATTTACTGTTTCTTCTGAATCACCTGTATGCTGTGAACAGCATGGGAAAAAAGAATTAACAGCAGCCTGCAATATGTTATACCTTGGCACTCTGTATATGAAGAACTGGACAGATCCAAGCATGTTATTCACATGACAAAGTTAACCAGATAATAGGGCTCCTCAAAAGAATTATAGGAGAGCAAACTTGGAAAGACCTGTTACCTGCTCAACTTTGTCTTCATAACAAATGCTCAAAGTTGGGTCGAGAAAAGAAGGCAATATTATTTAGTATATTGCACTTGCATTTTGGTTGGATATAGGTTTAAGTTGTCTCTCTAATTTCTAGTTTAGGTACTCAACACACCATTTAAAATTGCATAAATACTGTTCATTCAAGTGTATAATTTTTAGTAAATTTTAAACAGTATTTATCCTTTTTAATTTTTATTAAACATAAATAATGATTCAATTTACGTAATTTCGTTTGATCTTTATGTAATTTTTAAAACGGTTATTTGCAGGAGTCACCAGAATTATTACCACTACTTAACTTTGAAATCATTGTCACCAATGTAAGTATATGCAATTTTAATAATTATTTTTAATTCTCAAAAAACTGAACCTAAATTAAATTGTAAACTAGGTATAAGCTTTAGATAATTCGAAGCTGAAGGGGCATCAAAAATATTTCGAATTAAATAATTATTTTCTATAGAATAAGAGGCTCAACGTTCAGAAATATAATTCGAAATAGCCAATATTTCGAATTTTCCAAATTCCACTGTGGCCTGTGTTAAATATAACAATACTGAAAAAGAGATAGAGAGAGATTCATAGTTTGAGTAATTCATTTAAATTTTAACATTACTAGCAATAAAACCTCTTATTCATATGGTCTTAATAAAGTCTTATTCATATGGCAAGGAATGAATAAGAATTCGAAAACGTCACTGTTCTACTATCTTTTAAAAATTGTAATAGAACTAATATTTTTATTTAGAGTTTTAGTATGTCTAAAATTTATTCAATATTTAGAACTCATTTAGAATAGCTTAAAGAAACATGTAACAGATTACCCTCTTTATAATGTCAGAATATCAGTTTACTATAATATTCTTGATTGAAACTAATTGACTTCTACATTGTGTTCTGCCGTTAAGTTTTGGGGTTAAATACGCGAAATCATTAATATTCTTCAATTCTATTTTCATTTACAGCAGTTGGAAAATACCGATAAAAGATATGCAGCAGGTACACGATTTCTACATAATATTTACAACTTTAGGAAGAGATCTCCTGCTGTTATTGACACCATAAGTTTAGATATTTCAGAGTGTTTCGATTTTATGAATGCTGTCAATCTGGAATTCAAAGTTCGTCGTAAGTATGGAACCTGCGACTTTTTAAATTACTTATTCATTATACACTATATTATCAAAAGTTAACTGTCACCTTTCCGACTTAAATATGCTTCTTCCATTTGGAGAGGTATATCTGATGTGCAAACATCCATAAGTGTGGCGGTCAGTACTTTATTCTTCGCTTGCAAATTTCATCGTTCCTTGGATCCGAAACAGAACCAGTTACTGAACATCGATGGGATGAGCAGGGATATCAGATAATGGTTGGATCAAATCGTCCCATTTCCATCAATCACGCGATGTTTGCTTTGCTCAAGGAGTGAGAGAAAATACCTGCATGCCCTTAGGAATTTTGAACCACTCCTCCTGCAAAGATTTGCATCGAGATGTCTAATGAGTTTTTGTAATATAGAGTAAATACACCGGTGCTCAAAAGCTAAGCAGCCATCACTAAAATTTGAATACATTTTAAATACAAGAATATACAAGGAGAAAAATATTCGGCATTCATGAAACAAAATGAATGGCATCTTGTTTGAATTCAGATGCTTGAAGTCGTGAAATGTCTCTGAAACCTGTTACAAGAGCAAATCAGATTCTCAGATAAAATCATCTTATTTATTATATTTATTATTCAATGTATTTATTGCTCCAACTATCGATTTCAAGATAGCCATCAGTATTAAAATATCACAAAGATGCGATTTGGATAAATCTTTGAAGTAAGTGTAAAGAGTGTTTAGGGTCAAACGGCACCAGGGGTTCCCCAATCTCCGCGTAGTTTTCATTGTCATATGATACAGTACGCTGTAAAGGCCAGGGATTCAAAAGTGTGTGGATCTTGTGGTGTGTAATGTTGTGTACTGTTGTTCTTCTGGCCCATTATCCGCTGGACCCCCTGATGGGGCCCAACGTTCCAACGTTGCCCACACTTAACCTCGGGGAGGTTGACCAGGTACACCAGTTTTAAATTTTCACTCTGGCAGGTCCTGCCACCTAATTTCCTGAGATTTCAGTGGCTAGAACCTAAAAAAACTATCGTAAGGGTGAGCCTTAGAATTGGAAAGGTCAAATGTTTATAAAAGCGATTTAATTTAGACGTGATTAAGTTTGAACTTTGTGTGGGGCATACGCTAGCCGTAGATAGAGTAGGGGGAGAGGCTGAAAACGGGGTGGGAGTGAAAGTAGAAATATGGGGACGATAGAGAAGGGACCCCAATATGGTCAGTGAGGCCGGGAGACGGAAGACCGTCTCCCCCTCCCCTGTCAGGGAAGGGATAAAAAGAAAACCAGGAAAGAGTGCCCGGTTTAGATCGCCAAGATGGCGTAAGAGCAATGAAGCTACATGACACTTCAATATTCAGTGTGGTCACACATGGGGCAGTATCCCCGTCCATGAGTGGTTGTCCAATTAATGCAGTCACTGACAATGCAAGTGTCCTGTGGATTTATCAGGTGTCATGTCCAGTATAGCTCGATTTAGAGCGTTGAATGTGCCAGATATTGTCCATGAGGATGGTTCCTCTGTTAAGGATACAGTGGCTCTTTTTCAGCTTGGTTGCTTCTTGCAATGTCTATGCCCTGCTATGGATCGTTGACGTGCAGTGTGGTTGGAAACTCATCAGCCAGAGAAGTATCTCCATCTTTGTTAGCACTATTTCAGTTAATCATGGGAACTTGGAGTAGAGTTATAGTTTGGATGCGATTCCAGGCATGTGTTGTGTTGGGTATGATGGTGAAAAGGCAGTCTATTATGGTGGTGGCGGAAGAATCTTGCGTCTCACCAAGATATCCTGAGCAAATTTGGAAAAGGCACGGTATGTTTCTTCTGATTCCAGTAGGTGGTGTTCCTGGTTCCTCTGGATGAACTGGATCTTGTAAATTAGTAAGCAGCGGAGATCTTCAAAGAGCAGGCGGTGGTACATGGATTCCAGGATTCCAGAGGCCGCAGGAGCAAAGTGGGTTATCTGTTAGGCTAAACGAGATTAGCTTCCCTCTGATGGCTCCGTGTCCCGTAAGAAGGTAGCTGGTCAGTAGCCCCGGAGAGTGCCAGGCTGGTAATCGCGGGAACGTCTTCTGGATGTCTGGATAAATTTATTTGTGATGGTCCCGTTTGTCGAGACATTCCGTCGCTGTTGCCAGGCCCCCTGCAGGTGAGCGGTGAGTCTGTGTTTTTCTGCCAAGCGATTGTTTAGTGGGGTTCGAATGAAGTCGTGGAAGGTAATGGCTCTTCCTTTGGCCAGGTTATGCAGCGTACAGCCTCCAGGTCAAGGAGTAAAGCCCCTGCCAGGGCCTGGAGGGCATGAGTGCTAACTGTGTAGCAGGCACGGCTAATGGTAAGCAGGACTGAGCGGTGTATCGTTTTCAATTTTCTTTGATTGACGGCAGTCTGGGCTTTTCTTTGAAGTAGTGTGTGTGTGTGTGACCAAATCGGCTAAGTCCGCCATAAGGTCTCAGCATATTTCGCTTGTAACTGAGCTCATTCTTCAGTTGGTTTGGTTTGCCTTTTGTTCGATTAAACTCGAATGTTTAATCGAATATTTAATTAAACTCGAATGAATTTTTTGTACCACAACCATGTGGTACAAAAATCCTCTAAACTAAACATTTTTCGCGTCATTGATGGGATTTCAATGAGGTTTTCCAACTCGTAATGGAACACGATAACTATAACCACTGTGCTAGTCGTGAGGATAAAGGGAGAGCAATAGTGAGAATAAGATAGAAAAAGGTGAAGCAGAGGCGTTGTGCTAATAGCGTTGCTGCTGCTGCTGCTGCTGTTGTTATTGTTGTAGGGCTTTAGGCGCATCAGAGAGTCGGGCCATATTGAGTCATATATGTTGTCTGTAAATTCTGTATGCTCTGTGATCGATTTTGCCTGTTTGCTTGACTAAAAACCCCAGTTTCCGAAGGAAAAACAGTGCTACCCTCACCTGAGGCCAACTCAGCCACGATGTGAACAATACCCATAAAAATTCCTCACGTCATTGACGGGATTCGAAATCAGGTCTTTTCTATCCGGTGTGGGGAAGACGGCGATTCTGCCAAAATTGTGCTACCCAAGAGGGCTACAGCTTACAGATAGGCAGTGGAACCAGTTCCAAAGCAGAAACTGTCTCTAGATGACTTGTTCCTTGGGTAACCTTTATGCAAAGTGACCGTCATCTGCCCCTAAATGCGAGGCTTAATAAAAATTTCACAACACGGCAACTTGTGTCAGAGCTTATTAGATCAACAGAAGGCTTGCATCCAGGCATATTTTCCAATACAACTTTTTGTGAGATTGGTTTTATAGACGGGATTATGTTCCCTTGATCCATCTCGTGGGGTATGCAGAAACAACCACCAAATCATTTCCTCCTTTTCGTTGCTAACTTTACTTTTCAGCGGTCTGGAATCTGGCCGAGAACTCAATTGAAAAATGCAACTCGGCTCAGTGAAACGGCCCATTCCTCATTGCTCCTGAGTCCAGTCAAAATGTTGTCGGCATCAATTCAAATCTGCTAACGTCGAGGAAATAGTCACTTTTGAAAGAGGCAGTTTAATTGCGTGAACTGGAATCATTGTCAGTAGTCATAGATATCTCCATGTGTTTCCATGAAAAATTCAACCAGTTTAAATGGATAAAAATTAGTTTATTCATGTCCACCCTTTTCGTCACTTCAGTTCAATAGGGAATGTTGGGGAGTTACTCTAACGTGAGAATTATCAGAGAATTATCGTTTAACATGCAAACCATATTTACTAATTCTGATAGAAACTTCAATAAACGCTGATGAAAGACCTAAAAGAAATTTTGTAGAGAAGTGCATCTATCAGGTGATCAAAAGAGTCTAGGAGAGTTTTTAGGATAAAATTAAACCCGGTAAATAGATTAACAAAAATACGTTATTGTTCCTTGTGGTTATTTGGCCAAAGGGTAGAAACTCGTAAATGACGATCCAGCTGTATTTCAACAGACACTGTAAAATCTTCTCTTGGTGAGGTGGGGGACTTTGATGTGTGCTGAACAGGTCTACAGCATGATAAACCAATGATCGTTTTCTGTTGCTTCACATGTCATTTTTCGTCACATGCCAACAACGGTTAAAAAATGGCTCATTATGGAGACATGAAAGGAACTACAAGAAAATTGACATTCTCTGGTGTTTTTTGAATATCTGGCTTGAATTGTACCCAATGGCAGCCTTCAGTTCTTTGGCATCAAGGGAGATTGGTTGTCCCCTTACTGGATATGTCATCAAGTGTTTCACTACCTGTTTAAATATTCTGAACCATTTTGAGCTATGCTTTAACTCTGTTTCTCCAAATTCTGTACATATCCGAATATTACCGAACAGCATTTGATTCTTGCTAGACACCAACTGACTCGTTGCCACTTGTACTTTCGAAATGCATCGAGGGATAATTTTCATCTATAATGGCTTCCAATATTTTTTTGTGAAAATATTAACCTTGAAAAAAAACGGCTCGAACTTTTTTATTCGCCTGATAGTATTTGCAACGGGGATTTCAATATTGTCAAGACTCTCCACTTATTAGATTTTTCAGTCATAAGTAATATTGTTTAGTTTATGAATGCAAGTCATATCTATTCAATCAAGTTGACCTACTTTACTGTAGTCCTTACCATGGCGCCTAAGCAGCAATACGAAACAGACATACAGTATGAGTATATAGTATTTATGAAGTCGTTTAACATGCAAACCATATTTCTGATAGAAACTTCAATAAACGCTTGTGGTCTTTGCCTCCCTTTTATCTGTTTTACTTCTAAATAAAGGTAATATTTTAAGAAATAATGATAATAATCCTTTTTCGCATTTTTTAAAAGTAGTATTTAATAATCTGTCTTAAAATTCAACCAATTTTGGATATTCAATTTATTTCCAGTTGATGATGAGCTTCAATCAAACCTTGTGAACGCTATGAAGAATGCTGAATTTACTTTTAAATGGAAATCACAGATAGTCGAAAAAGCTGGTTTGTCCATGAAATCGATGAGAGTTACAAAAGTCCGGGCTGTGAGTAATGCCTTCTATAAATTTGTCATTGGCCAGTTTCCTTTTTAATGTACATCTCTTCTTTAACTTATTAGTATATATAACTCTGGAAAGTTAATTATATATAGTTGGATGTTAGAAATCTGAATTTATAATTGGAGATTGACCATTTGTATAATTGATTTGTTAAAACATAATTGGGAAGCCAATTTTAAAACTGACTACAAATTGTTTGTATTCAGTGTTCATTCTGGTACTGTTAATACATTTATCCAATATTTTACTTATATTTATTTTATCATTGATGATTAGCAGTACATGTTTACATTTCATAGATATTTTTATAATACGGTGGATAACAAAACGCGATTCACTTCAATTAGCCACAAACAGAGCCTGGATTTTAAGATTTTAGTATCCGTACCAAATAGACACAAAAAACATCCACTGTTTCCCATTAAAATAAATCGTAAATTATGTTTTCTTTTTTATTCCAACACACATACTCACACACACAGTCATAACATAATTCTGCAACTTTGCATGTTGCTCAAGCGCAAATCCAGGCACGGGCGGTTCGAGTATAACCTACAATAGCAAACTACAGTAAGAGAAACTCCACTTAATATCACCTTTCTTTAAAATATATGCATCACAAACCGAAAATACAACTTGCTGCACAGTATTTCATTAAAAAATTTCGCACATTTCGCACTTGGACTTTCCCCTCCAGATATCGATCAACAAAACCAAGTACAGCCTTCCTCATTAGTCAGAAGTTAAATATGCTTTTTTATTAACTAGCACATTATGAACATTGAATAGCATTACATTGAACACCTATTGAATTTCAACAACCTTTCCTTTTCCTGGTGGAAATGAATTTGGAATTTTCTTCTCATAATCCTCTTCTGCATCCTTTGAAACACGCATCCATTATCCTCTCCTGCATCTTTTAAAACCCTCATCCATAATCCTCTTCTGAATCCTTTGAAATACGAATCCTCTAAGACCATTTCTGTACAGTTCCAATTCGTTCTTTAATAATAACAGCTATTAAATGAAATATTTTAAAATGAAGACAGCCTATATAAAAGGCACCAGGCCTTTATAAGATAAGAACGAGAAGAAAAGAAGCACGCTTCTTTGTTTTTGTTTGGTAAAAGAAAATAAAAACACTTTGAGTGTGAATTTGTCCACCGTAAAAGAATGCCACCAGGACGATTCTCCTTCAGAGTATTCGTTATGAATAAAATTAATAATAGATTATGTCCACATCAAACCTTAATCATTTTAATAAGTACGACATTATCTGAAAGCTCAGTTATGAGAAAATTTTAATCTCATGAATCGTTGCTCCAATAGGTTTAAAAACTGTGATAATAGATTGGGCAACTGCAATCAGTCAAGACTGCAGGTATAAATAGTCTTTCTGTTCAAATTTTTTAATAATAATCAATAATTATTAAGAAACCTATTGAAGAGCACGATTATATGGTGCAATTTTTTAAATTTAATTTCATTATTTAAATAATTTCATAAAAAAGCATTATAAAAGTTTCGTTATGAAGATTTTGTTTTGAAAATTTATTTTCGCGTTCATAAATTTTTGTTCACTTTAATTAGATACATAACGGGTATAAGTCTAATTACAATGAATTAGTAGAAAAAAATATAAAAGAGAAAATGCAAATATAACGAAATGATAAAATTTTCCACAGTATTAAGAAAAACTGCATAGACCTACAAAATTCACCAGATAAACATTTAGGAATGATTGCTTCAGCAATCAGTATAATGTATTTGTAAAAAAAAAAAAAAAAAAAAGCTTGAAAAAATTCTTGGCATCATTGAAGGGTTCGAACCCTAGCACTTTCCATCCCAAGCGTTCAAAGTAGTAGTAGTAGTAGTAGTGGTGGCATGTGATGCAAGAAAGCAAATGTATGGGCTTATGCAGCATCAGCCAAAAAAAAAAAAAAAAAAAATCACACCATTCCCTCCAAATGCCTGTCCAGTTCCTCCTTAAATTTATTCAACCTATCAACTTCCACAACGACAGATGGAAGTTTGTTCCAGCAATTAACCACGCGCTGGCTGAAGGCAAATTTCCACACATCTATTCTACATCTGTCCTTTCTTAATTTGAATTTATGCCCCCTTAGGTTCGTAATCTGAACAAGTGGAAGGATCCCATCAGAATTCAGCCTGCTGAACCCATTCAAGGCCTTATACACCTCAATCAGATCACCGCGCAGATGCCTAGTCTCCAGCCACTGCAATTTGCAGAACTTAAGCCTCTCTTGATAAGAGGATCCCTTCATTCCCCTCACCAATCTTGTTGCCCTTCTCTGTACACGCTCAAGTAAATCTACACCCTTCCTAAAATGAGGCCTCCAGACCTGTACGCAGTACTCAAGGCGTGACCTGACCATTGCCTTATACAGAGGGATAATCACCTCCTTTTCCCTGCTAGCAAAATTCCTATATATCATTGACAAAACCCCATGACCTGCCCTGGCAGTCTGTCTGCATTGCTCAGAAAACTTCATATCTGACTGCACAATTACTCCCAGGTCTTTTTCATTTTCTACCACCTTACGTGTAGTACCACACAGTTGGTACGTTTCTCTGGGGTTACTTCTACCCACATGCAGTACTTTGCATTTGTCAAGGTTAAATTTCAGTTGCCACTTCTTAGCCCATCTGCCCAAATTATCTAGATCCTGTTGCAGTAGCACACTGCCATTACTGTCATTAACAACCCTGCCAACCTTTGTATCATCTGCAAACTTCGACATTAAGCCTGATATACCTTCATCAATATCATTGATAAATATACAAAACAACAGTGGACCCAACACCGAACCCTGTGGGACTCCACTAATAACATTAGTCCAAGAAGAGCAGCACCCATTGATTACCACCCTCTGTCTTCTCCCACTCAACCATCCTTTTATCCATTGTAGCAACTTACCCTTAATACCATTCTGCTCCAATTTGTACAATAGTCTTCCATGCGCAACATGTCAAAAGCTTTCCTGAAATCCAAATATATGATATCAAAATTATTTTTTGCATCCAGTTCCTTTGTAACCACATCATAATATCCTATCAAATTTGTCAGACAAGACTTTCCCTTAACAAACCCATGCTGTGTCTGAATTATTGCTGCAGTCTTGTCTAGATGATCCTGCAATGCATCTTTAACCAGCGACTCCATTATTTTACCCGGAACAGAAGTTAAACTAACTGGTCTGTAATTACTCGTGTCACCCTTCGATCCCCCTTTGTGAATTGGGGATACATTTGCACATCTCCAGTCCGTGGGGACCTCCCCTGAGTCCAAGGATGCTCTCATAAATATGGCTAAGGGTTTGCTTAGTTGCTTTGCCGCCTCCTTTAATATAACTGGATAGATCCCATCCACCCCAGGTGCTTTTCTTACGTTTAACTTCAACAGTTTCTCTTCCACTTTGCTCTCAGTTATTACAAAATCATTAAGTATCCTGCTACAATTTGATAACCTTGTGGCATTTTCAAACCTTAATAACTCCTCATGTGTGAATGTAGATGCAAAATACTCATTCAATTTGTTTGCTATCTGTGCAGGATCATCAACAGTCGAATCATCGATGTCAAGTGGACCAATCAGATTCATCCCCTTCCTTTTAGAGTTTATATAAGTAAAGAAATCCTTGCTGTTTTTCTTAGCATCTTTTGCCAAGGATTTCTCGTAATCTGCCTTCGCCTGCCTAACCTCCTTTGTAACTTGGTTACAGATCAACTTGTAGCTATCATAGGCTTCTGTGTCACGTGTTAATTTGTATGCCTCCCATGCATTTTTCTTCTCTGTTGCGAGTCTCATTAGTTCATTTGACAACCATTTAGGCCTAAACCTTGAACAATATTTCTTAATAGGTATGAAACTTTTAGTAGCTTCCACGATTAATTCCTTGAATGCTTCCCACTTAGAAGTTACTGTTGGTAACATCGTCAGTTGATCCCACTGTACAGAATTTAAAAACTGTCGGAGACCACTGTACTCGCCTTTACGGAAGCAAAAACCCTTTCCTTTACCCCTGATGGTAATTAAATGTTTAAGTAAATCCCACGTCAGTTCACTGTGATCACTGCCACCTAGTGGTTCTTTTATCTGCAAATTCCTAATACATGAATGATCACTGCTGATAACCAGATCAAGAGTATTACCCTCTCTGGTTACCTCTCGAACATGCTGCTGCAGAAAACAATCATCCAATAAATCCACAAATGTCTGACTAGTGTGTCATCATAGACAACGATTAAAAACCCTCGCGGCTAAGTAGCTGTTACGATCAGTACCCTTTCACACTGAGCGTAAGAGACCCGAGTTTGAATTAGGCCATTCTAGGCCGAATAGAAACGTTTTTGCTTGTCCTCGTGGGTAAAAAAAAAAAAAAAAAAAAAAAAAACAGACCAAGCCACCCGAATAATTAAATTCATCTGACGCGCTGTGTCTTATCTCTGTTAATTGCATGTGTTCTATGGTCGATTTCTCTGTTTTGCTGGACGAAAAATTCAGTTTCTGAGGGAAAATCCTTGCTATCTACGCTTGAAACCGACTAACTCAGCCACGCAGTGAAAAAAAAAAAAAAAAAACATTAAAAATAAGCTCCTCGCATCATCGACGGGGTTCGAACCCGAGTCTTTTCCACCCGCTGTGGGGAGGACAGTGACAATGCCACTGTGCTACCGCGCAGACGTCCTCGTGGATAGCACAGTTGGCAGACATTTTAGCCCTTGTGGGTAGCAGAGTCGGTAGAATCGCCGTTCCTTCCACACTGGGTGGAAAAACGACCTCTTCAATCCTGCTTAAAGGAACCCTGAAATTGCGACGACCGCAGCAAATCAAATTTGACAATGTCACCATCAAATCTGCAAACCAACTTAAGTACCTAGGCCTAGTCCTAGACAACAACCTCACATTCCAGCCGCACCTGAAGTATATAAGGAAAAATATCAGGAGCTATTCTGCGTTGGTAGCCAGAGTTACTAGGAAAGATTGGGGACTGAAAAAAAAAAAAGAACCCTGACGCTATATAACAAGACAACGTTCCTCCCGGTAATTACTTACGCCTCAGCATTTGGTTCTCAAAAATGGCATTGGCAGTGAATAGAAGAATCCTGGACATGATCCAAAGGACCATACTATTAACTACAATGCATGCACAGTTAGTACACCAGCACTTCAGGTACTCGCTGGAGCGCTTCCTTTGGACCTGGAGGCCGTTCGCACGGGTCTGCTATACTTGCTGTCCAGGGGAGTGGCGGCCACACATCTAGACTACACAACTGACCCAGCGAACAACCTAAAAGCAGAAAAAACTAGACTACAGACCCCACCTGCAAAACGTATGGCAGAAAAGATGGATGGAGTCCACAAACGGCGAAATAACCAGAAGATATCTACCAGACCTCCGGAAAATCTACGCAAAACAGCCGACCTGGTACTTCCCAGGGTACCATATGACCTCTCTAACAACAGGACACGTACCCTACAATGAGAAGCTGCACGGATTCGGACTCATTGAGGACCCCAACTGTACGTGCGGGAGACAGAAAGCTGTAATCACATAGTCTACTACGGCCCACAATATGAAGACGTCAGAGGGGTACTTATAACAAAAATAAGATACCTACCAAAAGGATTGGAATCCCATTTCATAGACACCGAAGATGAATATAGAGCATTATGTCAGTTCGCACAAGACCTCTTCTTCAGGAGAAGGACACTAATCACCATCTACAATGACTGACATCAAAGTACCACTAATAGTGGTACTTTGATGTCAGCCAGGACAATGTAGGGCTTAAACTAAAGATGAGGGACATAAACACAAGGGCGGGGCTTGCCCCATGAGTGATGAAACTTGAAAATATAAATGGAGCAGTAGCTGCCAATAACCATATGGCGATCTGAAGAGGGCACTCTAGCCCCTTCACCTTTATTCCCACATCCTTGGGGAGGAAGGAACGTTTTCATCCTCTCTCCTCCTTTCCGCCACCCCATATCTTCTACTCTGGCCGAAATCTCAAGAAATTAAGCGGCAGGACTTGCCAGAGTGAAACTAAGACTACTGAGTTCCTGGTCTGCCTCCACGGGGCGTAAGTGGGGCAACGTTGGGTCTCAGCAGGGGTCCAGCGGCTAAATGACCAGATGAACAACGGTACACGACACTACACATGAACAATTTCCACACACTTTTAAATCTCTGGCATTTCCCAGCGAACTGGTTCGCCCACAATGAAAGCAACGCGGAGATGGGGGAAACCCCTGGTGCCCTATGACAACAACACGCTTTACACTTTACCGGGTGAAAAAGATTTGAGTTCGAATCACGTAGGCGATGAAGGAATTTTTATGGGTCTTTTTCACAATGTAGCTGAGTTAGTTGGTCTCAGACGAGGGTAGCTGAAACCGTACTATAACGACAAAGGAGGTATTTTTACTACCTTACACAGCTCATAAAAATTTCTCTTCCCTTTGGCAGTATTCGAACTCAGTAATTTTCCACGGTGTGGAAAGGCGGTTGTTGTAACCACTGTGCTACCGCCAGAACCATATTTTTGTATGTCGTAAAATGCGCGTTGTCTTTGGTTTCTATTTTGTGTCATTTCGGATAACAGATGTCCTCCCTATAATCCCGGCTTTTCATCCCACCAAACGGGAAAACTAACTATAGTATGCACACTATTTGCACACACAAACTTTGCCTTCACTGCCTCGAAGCTTTTTTCTAACAAGAAACCAACGACTGGCCAACTTTCCTGCTTTGGAAGATGAAAATAAATTAAGTTTTCAGGAGAAAAGCCATACATTCCTCCCTCTCAAGAACAATTAAAATGCGAAAGACGGGAGGAAAAACCCATTATATTCTCTTCTCATCAGTACATATATTTCTTAATATCACTCCATGTATATAAGGGCATGAATAACAAAATAATTATTTTATTATTCATGCACGTTGTTGGAGTATCATTTAAACAGTGAACATCGAAGTCCCAGATTAGCGAGCTCTGCCTTTGTAACACTGATGCATCATCATCACTCATAAATAAAGTGAAATGACAAGTACTCAACATCCTTTACCAAGGTTATTTTTACTTCTAAAATGGTTAATTCTCCTGTTATCTCTCAAATAATGAGATAAACTTCTAATTTATTCCTCCAGATATATATCTTTAAGAATCTGCTTTATTTTCTTTCAAACAGGCAGAAGTGAAATCTGATTATTTCTATATTCAATTTACCCTTCTTGGAGTTCATCCGGATCTTCCTCATGAAATAGCAGACAATGAGATTGCGCTTGAAGATGCCGTCAACAGACTAAACAAGTCTATCAATAACGAAGAAGTGAATGTCACTTGGCAGGATGACAGTGATAAAGAGGTAATATTTATTACAACAGATATTTAATTGGAAATAATTTTAATGATTACCAGTAATTTCCTTTACTTTTATGACATTTAAATGAATGGTTGTGCTAAGAAGTAGTTATTAATTTCCCTTTCAGGATGTTCATGGAGGAAGAGATCATCAAACTTGGATGCGAAGTACTCAGATGATAACTGATATTAACTGTGTCTTGAAGTGGTTGATAGTAGAGAAATTCAAACTATTTGCCTAATATTCTTGATCTCTTCCCCTTTGTGAAGAGATCAACGTCCTGATATATCTCTTTTCTGAGGGCACTTTTCACCTTGAGTAAAAGGAAGTCCAAAAACTCTTCAAATGCTTGGCTTAATATTAAATTGTTTATTTAGGAAAATTGTTAATTATCCAATTGCCTAAATGAAAATAATCTACGCAAGATCATCAGAGACAGATAAAACTTTATCATCTCTAATAGCTGGGACCTCCGGTACAATTGGAAAATGGAAGTCCGTTGGAGTTATGAGAGTAAAAGTTGCCAATGAAATGGACATTATTGTTAGCACAGTTAGGATTAAAGAAAGTCAATTTTCATGAAAATAAAATCCAAAAGGTATTTGTTGAGACAGTAGATGAATTTAATAAAAATTAGGTAAGGAGATCAAAAAGAGGAGATTCGAGATCAGGAACTTTTGGATGAAATATCAGAAAGGATACCTTTAAAATGGAAGGAATCGCAGAAATTCGTCAATTGTCCAAATTTCCTCACCCGGGAAATTTGGACAATTGAGTTAAGCGGTGATTAAGGAATATAACAGTTGAGATGCATTTTGGCTTCATCAAGATTAGAACAGTAACCGATTATGACCGCATAATGAGAGCGATTATGGCCTGCATGTTGGGGTATCTCACCCCCCCCCCCCGCAGATCGATGTTCGGAACGAAAAACCCCATCTTATAGGCCATAGGTGGAAGAAGGATTAATCCTATAAACAAATCGCATTATGTGATACACGTAATTTATAGACGCAATACACTGGTCCCTTGGCCTTTGCGAAAAATCAAACAATAACAACAGTTCAAAGATGGGCCGTGCAATTTTTGTGTCTGCATAGCAACTTTAACGCACAACCTGCATACAGAGCCCTCGTGGGTAGCAAAGTTGGTAGAATCGCCGTCCTCCCCACGCTGGATGGAAAAGACTCGAGTTCGAGTTCCGTCGGTGGTGTGAGGAAATTTTATAGGCCTTTTCACAACGTGACTGAGTTAGTCGGTCTCAGTCGAGGGTTGCATGGTTTTTTCTCCCCAAAACTCGGGTTTTTTTGTGTCCAGCAGACAGAACATGTGTATACACGCAAGTTACCTTAGTTGCCGACGCTTCTAAAACCCTACAACAACAACAACAACAACAACTGCATACAAAGGAGAACTGCTTCAGACCACGGACAATCCGACGTTATGCCTCTATTTGCATAATATTGATGGAAGCATTATTTTAATGATTTGGTTATGCATTTCCCAGTGTGAAGGGTGTTAGCAATCGAAAGTGTAATTATCAAAAATAAAAAAATAAAAATTAAGGAGGACATTAATATTGTGGAACGTACTAGGTGTGGCAATAGCATTCTGTACTGATCAACACAAAGTGAAGGAGCTCAAAATTTTATTTTTAGTCAAAGTAATCACCATTCGATTGAAAGCATTTATTATACCGTTCTAAAAGTTTCTGAAAAGAGTCAATGAAGGCGTCCAAAGAGATGACGTTCTGTTCGGCAGTTACATTTTTTTTAATGTCCTCAACGTCCTGATATATCTCTTCTCTGAGGGCACTTTTCACCTTGAGTAAAAGGAAGTCCGCTAGTGCTAGATCGGGAAGTAAGGTGGATGGTTGATCTGCACAGTGCTCTGTTTTGTCAGAAATGTCTTTACAACAAGCGCGGAATGGGCGTGGGGAGCATTGTCGTGCAACAAAAACTAGCTGCCTTTCTCTTGAAATTGAGGCCTCACCCGGGAAATGCGCTTCAGTAAAAAAACATGATGAGCATTGTCTTGATCGTGGACTCCTGGAAAGAAAACTTTTTGGGCTTTGGCGATGATTTTGAAGTGTCTGACTGCATGTCTGACGCTTCGTCTGTGGGTCATACTGTACTTCCAACAATCATCTTCAGTGAAAATACAGTCGACGAAATTAGGATTGTCTTGACAAGCTGATTGAATAGTGACAAATGGGCCTGGAGTACTGGGGTCCATAGTTTAATAATTTTCAAATAGATATTTACAGTATACCCAGTATAAAATAAAATATAAGTACAAATTCAGTAGCTTTCGGAACTCGTGTCCCTTTATCAACTGACAAATTTGAATACATTACAAGCAAAGTGTGGCACGTTACTCTCGTCATTGTTGTAGCACGGACGTGTGCTGCCTTACGCCAGTGATCATCCATCAATAAAACGGTTGTCTCTAGGATGGGATGTATACGCATGCCTTTCTGGCGATTTAATGCCTTAGGGTTGTTTATTATGTTTAGTGACTCTAGCCATAGGCGGTGGCGAAAGTGTCGCGCGTGGTCCACTATCTCAAAGTCGCGCTTGGGGTCAAGATCGTGGTTGGTAGCCCAAAAATGTTCTGCAAGCACGGACTGGTCAGTTTCGGCAAGCCGGATTGCTCTGTCGTGTTCCGTGAGGCGATCCTGGAGACGTCTCGATGTCTCACCTACGTAGCAACTGTTACAGGCCCTACAGGTAGTAGTAGTGGCACATGATGCAAGAAAGCAAGTGTAGGAGCTTATGCAGCATCAGCCAAAAAAAAAAAAAAAATATATATATATCACACCATTCCCTCCAAATGCCTGTCCAGTTCCTCCTTAAATTTATTTAACCTATCAACTTCCACAACGACAGATGGAAGTTTGTTCCAGCAATTAACCACCCGCTGGCTAAAGGCAAATTTCCGCACATCTATTCTACATCTGTCCTTTCTTAATTTGAACTTATGTCCCCGTAGGTTCGTAATCTGAACAAGTGGAAGGATCCCATCAGAATTCAGCTTGCTCAACCCATTCAAGGCCTTATAGACCTCAATCAGATCACCGCGCAGGTGCCTAGTCTCCAGCCACTGCAATACGGTACACTACATTGCTGCGTAAGACAGGTGTGACAGGGGTCTTCACACTGGAGACAAGTGAACGTAGGTTCCTACCTGGTAATTGCACACATTTGATGTTGTAACTTCTCAGGATCTTCGAGATACGCCTTCACACGAGATCTCCCGTGTGAAGGCGGACCTAACCAGATGCGGTTATCCATCCCATGTACTAAACAGATGCTTGTTACAGGCACAAGAACTTACTTCCAACCCAAGACCTCCGAAGCAAGTCGGCATATCATCCGCCTACATTCCGTACTATCCAGGAGTGTCAGGACGTATCTCGAAGATCCTGAGAAGTTACAACATCAAATGTGTGCAATTACCAGGTAGGAACCTACGTTCACTTGTCTCCAGTGTGAAGACCCCTGTCACACCTGTCTTACGCAGCAATGTAGTGTACCGTATCACCTGTAGGGCCTGTAACAGTTGCTACATAGGAGAAACATGAAGGCGTCTCCAGGATCGCCTCACGGAACACGACAGAGCAATCCGGCTTGCCGAAACTGACCAGTCCGCGCTCGCAGAACATTTTTGGGCTACCAACCACGATCTTGACCCCAAGCGCGACTTTGAGATAGTGGACCACGCGCGACACTTTCGCCACCGCCTATGGCTAGAGTCACTAAACATAATGAACAACCCTAAGGCATTAAATCGCCAGAAAGGCATGCGTATACATCCCATCCTAGAGACAACCGTTTTATTGATGGATGATCACTGGCGCAAGGCAGCACACGTCCGTGCTACAACAATGACGCATGAGTAACGTGCCACACTTTGCTTGTAATGTATTCAAATTTGTCAGTTGATAAAGGGACACGAGTTCCGAAAGCTACTGAATTTGTACTTATATTTTATTTTATACTGAGTATACTGTAAATATCTATTTGAAAATTATTAAGCTGATTGAAGTTTTCCCATGATGCCACTTTTCGTTGCTTCTGTTCATCCGTGAGGCTGTGAGCCATAAATTTTTGCACAGACTTTCCCTAAATCTTCGTGCAAAATTTCACGAATTGTCTCCTTGTTCATATCCAACCCATCAGTCAACATTCTGAGAGTCAAACACCGATCTCTTTCTACAATTTCCATACATTTGCAACTCTGTTCTCATTTTGAGAGTTTGATTAACGCCCACTTCTTGGGTCTACTCGAACCTCCTCACATCCATCTTTGAACAGCTTATATCATTCAGACACACTTGTACGACTTAATGTTTGATCACCATAAACAGTGTTTAACATTTCATACGTTTCTGTTGCACATTTTCCCAGTTTAAAGCAAAATTTGATATTCGTTCGTTGCGCCATAACAAAATCGTGACACGGAACGCTAACGCTGCTGACGAAAGGTGGTTGTTAGTTGCAACCTATCAGCTCATTAGGAAATCTCTGTAATACCACCTGTTGGACGAAGTTTGAACAACAACATACCACTTCTGTTTATTTTCCAGACTCATCGAATATATCCGCAACAGTAAGTCCGGGAACTTTATTTGCCACACCTCATATGTTGGTGTTGAACTGTAGAAGTGATAAAAATGTAATTGTAACCAATCCGTCTGGTCTGTAATGAAATTGTCTTAATTATCTTGTACTGTGATTATGAAAAATACCCTTGCCAGAATATCTGGCAAGGGTATTTTTCAAATACATTATGTTCTAGCTTTTTTTACAGAAAAAAAAAGCTAGAACATAATGTATTTGAAATCAGCGTGCAAAACTGGGTTAGGAAAGTCTATTTTCATCTTTTATGTTAAAAAAAAAAAAAAAAAACTCATTTTGTTTCTTTCGATATCTCATTTATTGTTTTTCTTTTTTGTAGACATACAGCTATTATGCAATTAAAGGAAGTCTGGAGCATTCTGATAACAGAAACCCCGAAACCACCCCCACCACCAGCATTATCACCAGTACTCGAGAATTCCACACGACGTCTGTTATTACTGCAAGGACCACTCGACCAGTCATTACTGACCACACAGTGCCACAATCATCTCAAGAAACAAAGGAATCATCCAGTACAGGAATTACTAGTACGGAACATCTGGAAACACAAGAAACTGAAGTTACTGGTGTTCCTATTACGAGAACTTCAAGCGAGGTTCCAACTACTCCTACAGTTGAAGAAAGGATTAAACCAACAGAAGGATATGCACCAGGAACCGTAGCTGGGGTAGCAATAATTATGCTAATTGTGGGTATTACTATTGGAGGTGGAGGAATGTTTGTAAAATTTAAGTATTTTACTAGAATTGATGAGAATAGTGTGTAACGTCCTGAAGGTATACTGTATGTATTTCGCTGTAAAATAAGAACAAAAGAAACTTTTTTGACTTGTGCCAAATGAATTCAGACAGATAGGTATTAAAAAAAGCCCATTTTGGTGAGTGATATCAGTATTTTTTTAAATTTTATTTTATTTTAGAAACATGGCAAGAAATAAACCCAGTAGGACATACGTGTGGTGTTACCCGAAAGTTATGAGAATGTATTTAAAGACAGTGGTTAGTTTAATTTACCTACTTGCCGAGATTTAAATACTCTGAGCCCAGCAAGTCTGCCATTTTTTGGAAGCGTATTTCAGATTTTTTTTTCTTTTCTTTTAGCGCTATCCTGATATGGCGTAACAGGAATTTTAATCTCAATATTTTGTTTAATATTTGCCGGATTAAAGAGCTTTCAGTCACTCGGGTATTTAAGCCTTCAAAATGGCCATCGTAGTCATTGTATTGTTTTTATAAAGCTTGCAAAGGCTTCAACATCTTCATTACCAACATCTTACTAATGAGCCTAATGATTACTTTACTATAGTTGTTAAAGACCACTTTGGGGACCGTTTAGCAAACGGGGAAAAGAGCCTGACCCAATTTTAGCTTTTTTTTTTTTGTGTGTAAATTTGGGGAAGGTTGGAACAATTGATTTTCATACCGCATTCTGATCTGAAAGTTTAATTTGTTTATTTATGTATTTTTTAAAATTATATTTCTAAAAGATGTGCGTGAAAAGATTTTGACGAATATGCAAGAAAAAAAATAGAAATTTTGATATTTAATATAATTTTTTTCGAAAAAACTAAAAAGTTTGCATTTTGGTCATTTGCCGTTGCGCCTTGGTTACTTTCACTCTCAATAACTTCTAAAGTATGACAGATAGACATAAACCGTAAGCGATAAAATTGTTCTGTAGGAAACGTAGTTTTTACATCTATAAATAGTTTTGATGTAGCTCTTATGGTTCCCGAGTAATAGCGATGCAAAGTTGAGAGAGTTTAAAAATTCGAGCATTTTCAAGTTTGTTTTCGCAATATATTGAAAACTATAAATGTTAGACAAAAACAGTAATCAACAAAATTGTACCCTTTGAGAGCTCTACAAGGATATGCACTGAGTAATCACTGAATTGTGACCATCTACGTAATACTTCGTAGGTATCCGAAGTGGCATTGATTCAACACTGAATCAACAATTGATTCAAGATGCCGGAAGCGTTGGGGAGGTATGACCAACCAAACTGTGTGTAATGCGGTCAGCAATGCAGGTATGGAGGTGATTGGTGTATCCAGATGCCTGATATGCCTTTCCATAGTGTCCCACAAGTGCTCTATGGGATTGACATCGGCGGAGTTCGGAGGCCAATCGATATAGCGGACAGGGGATATTCATATGTTGTTGAGGCGGATCCCAGGGTTTCCCCCCCTCAGCCGCCGTTGTACATCTTGTGTAGAAGCTTACACCAAAACCAGCCATTTTTATGTAGTGTGTTGGATGTGTAAGTGTAGTGATATGGTGCGTTGTTATGTTTTCGGTCGGTACCTGGCTCTTAGCAGATGGGAGTAGCAAAACCTGGTCACCACGTCCCACCCTCATCCACGCCACGTGGAGGCGGCCAGAATCTATTATCACCTGCTGGATTAGCCCAGGGCAAAAGACCCGAGAGAGCCCAAATTAGGATGAAATGAAAAGGCTATAGGAGAAGTTTTGGAGCTGGAGAGGTAGGAAAGAATAGAAGAGAGGAGGATCAAACAGAGGAACCCTCCAATAGTTAGAAGGTAGAAGAAATAACGCAAGGCTAAAGTGATAGAGGTGGAGCAGTGGACTGACTTCTCATGCTATGGGAAATAATCCCATGAAGGATCCCATCCTAGAAGCTAGGATCAGCAAGATTTCTTGAGATATAATTATGTCTAATCTCTTGTAGACATTGCTCCAGGCACTTCCTTGGAGAAACGAGTTTTTTATTTATTTATTATTATTATTTTTTTTTACCCCAATCACGCTGTACACAGGTTCCACGTCTTGAGAAGAACGCCAAGAATTTACACTATATACAGGAACACGTTCAATGTCCAGCAGGGTATATTTGATTACAATGAGTATCCAATCATCATCAACTCCTGAAAAAATTATCCCAAATTAGCAAGTCTAAGCTCTTCTCTTCTTTTAAAAGCACGTGAGGCAAATGTGTTCAGTGCAATAAATGCTGCTTGAGATCGGATAAGCGCAGGTTTATTTCCCATTGTGAAGGTATCTGAAACAAACTGCAGTTCACGCCTGTAGTCTTGATAATATTGACAATCGGAAATAATGTGGTCAATACTCTCTTCCTGTCCACAGAGACCAAGCGGGGTAGGAGAAAATCCTAATTTGAATAATTTTCTGTTAATACTCCCGTGGCCGGTGAGTAAAAATGTACCGTACAAGCCAGGTGCAAACCAAAGATTCTCTCTTCCTGAACTTCTTCACCGATGGTAAAAACTCTCTGATCACAGCGCCAAGTTCCGAAGATGACCAATCTCTTTGCCATTTATCTACATAAATGGAACGAATCCTTCTTTTCTGGGATGTTAAAGAAGCATCTAGGTCAAGTTGCACGTCATCCAAAGTAACAGGTATCGATTTCTTCAGGTGATACATCTTATACCTGTATTGTATTTCATAGTGTAGAAATAAATTTCTCAATAACACCTGCAAAGCCATAGTAGAAGTGTTTCTACACACCCGTGACATCATCAGGAGGGCAGCACGCTGGACCCGCAGAAGCTCTTTCATAATTGCAGATTTGTTGGCCATGTGTCTCCATGCTCTAGCTGCATAATCAATGATAGATAAAAAAAACACAATTATAGTATAACCTGAGTGAATGGCCTCTCAGGCCCCATTCAACCCCTTTTAACATGTCTAGAGACCTGTTTAGTACCACTCTTAACTATGATAGAGTGCTGGTAAAAATAGCTTATAAGTAATTTGAAGATTGGTCTAGAAACCCGGTCTCCCGGAACCTCTCCAGAGCACTCTGCCACCAAAGGGTGTCAAAGGCCCCTTTGAAGTCCACAAAGAGGCCAAGTCGGGTATTTTGTATCAGTTTCCTTTTGCAAAGTAAGGAGTCTGGCAATTGCATCCTCAGTCCTCTTACCACGAGTAAAACTAAATTGATCCAGAGATGATAATGCTTTATTGGTGTGAATAAATAATAGTCGATTAGCGATCACTTTTTTCCAGTGCCTTACCCGTAACTGGCAGCAAGGCAATCGGCCCGGGTCGTCCTCAGGTTTCTTCGGATGTTTAAGGAGTATCTGAAAATTTTCCACGCTTTAGGAAAATTTCCATGTTGCAGACAAGAATTAAACAGCTTGAAAATAAAAGGAGAAACAACTTTCCAGGCTCTTTTGAGGACGTCCACTTCAAGACCATCAAAACCTGGACATTTCCCAGAGCGCATTGAATTTATTGCATTATCTACCTCTTCAAATGTGAAAGGAGGCTCTTCAGACTGTCCAATATAAGTCGAATTTTTAGATTTAATTTCCACCTGCTCCGGGAGCTCACACGTTCCTTCGTCCTAGTGTATGATCACATCAAGAATTCTGTTAATAGTAGAGGTCCACGAAAGGGTGTCCTCATTCTCTACAGTTTTAACTAAAGCAAACACCTCTCCAGGCAGGATCATGCTACTCAGTAACTTGTACAATAATCCCCAAGAATCAGCATTTCCCTGAGAACTCACCATACTTTCCCATGAAGCCCTTTTCTGCCTATATATCTCTTGGTGATATTGCCGTCGAGCTTGCTTACATCTGTTTTGTAACACCAGTATTTACAGAGATGAACAGGTCCTATCCCTTTTTGCTCTCTGAAATTCAAGTCGTGTTCGCCTAGTTAGCGATTTTAGGTCCGATAAAACTGATGACCACCAGAGCACATGATAAGGTTTCCTCTTCCTAAAACTCATCGATTTGACACACGCCTGTAGCAGTGGCGTAGCTACCATGTAGGCAGGCAAGGCAATTGCCTCTGGGCCCGGCATCTTTGGCTGTCTCTGTTTTTGCAATTTTCATTAATTAAGTAGGGGTCCGAACATGTTCTTTGCCTCCGGACCCGAAAAAGGGTAGCTACGCTACTGGCCTGTAGTATATTGTCCTGAATGAAATTTACCTGGTAGTCAACAGAAAGAGTTTCCATGACGTTCGGCTCGTCCGATGAAAGAGACTCCTTGAGGGAACTCTCAAAAATTTGCCATTTGGCCGATTGTGTATGATACCTAGGGTTATCAGTTGTATCCGATCTAGTTCTAGAGATGTCAGCACCCAAACAGAAAGTGATTTCATTATGGTCGCTAGTGGACCAGATTGTGTGTAATTTCCAATCACTGATCTTAGAGGCAATGGACGAGGCAACAAGAGACACGTCGATGTAGGAATGTCTTTGAGGGGCTACACAAGTCGGGGGGGGGGATGTCCAGAAGTATTGAGAATTCTTAAATGTTGCGAAAGAATAAGGTCCTCCAGCAACTCTCCTTTTTGATTTGTCTGTGGGTTATTCCACCAGGTGGACTCTGCATTCGCATCCATCAAAACGATAACCTGCTTATCCGAAAGGGATCGTAATGTTGCATCCAGATGATCGACGAAATGTTGAATGGAATCCCGACACTGTGAGCACTAGCAATGAAGCGAGATCAGATAAATCTAGACAAACCAACCCTCCAAGCAAACACACACGGCATCGTGGAACACAGACTAAGAATCTTTATAATCGTCAGGGTTGGATCTGTAATCACGAGTGAAGCCCAGATCCATCGTCGAGCATTTCCGCCAGTCCCTACTGTGATAGGATTGGACTGTATAATCCGATAACGAATAGGTAGACCCTTAACAAAACCTTTATATGAATAAGGTTCTTGAAGAGCCTGTACGGAATGCTCTTGAGCAATAGTGGTTAGGTCGTTCATAACTGAAATTGACCGCTGGCAATTCAGTTGTAAGTATTTAAGTTTGGGGTAATTTGAACTTGAAGTTGTACCTGTTGATGGTGTCCTCCCCATAAGAGGTCTTTGACCAAATCATATCAACGGCTTTTAAATACTCTGGACATTTCGAATCCCTAAATAAATGCGCACAATTTCTTTTCCTCTTCTTACAATTTGGACACTCTAATGGTTTATCTTTATTTGGGCAGTCACGAAAATTATGACCTGAATTATAATTATGAATTATAAACTCTTGCAGAGTGGCCATATCCCAGGCATTTAAAACATCTGGAAACAAAGGTGTAATATTTCACTGTATGTGAGGTGCAACCGAGATATGAGATATACCCTGCTAACAGATAAGAGAATCTTGCGAATATTTCCTGAGACCTCAAGAATCCAATTCACACTTGATTTATTCGGTTTAGGCTTCGTAGAAAAACGCGGCTTTATTTGTTCTTTGACCTCCGGAGGTGTGAAACCGTGATCTTTCAAGTTCTTGGGAAAGGTATCGTCCACTACATCATTTATCTTTACGTCTTTGTGTATATCATGTATTATAACAGCAGGGCATAATTTCCTAGGCGTCTCCGGCTTAAGACCGCACTCTCGCAGTCTAGGACAGTTTCTAATCTTCTCCAGATCCTGAGACGTAGCCATCTCAATAAGAACTCCATTTGCTCTTATTTTTCTCATAAACTTTATTTTGACGTCCTTGATGTCAGATTCCAGTTTGGTTTTTATTTCATATCTGATCTCCTTGCTGGTAGAAAAGGTGCTGCCCTCCTGAGCCTTAATTAAAATCACATGCTGCTGCTGTGAAGGCTTAGTTGTTATTCCCTGTTTGGTAGCAATACTTTGTGTTGGGGTATAGAGCTGTGTCGCTAGTGCATACGACATAGGGAGCGTAGCAGAACCAGAATGTCTACCATAATTTTCCTGTAACTTATTCAATTGAAATTCTTTTTCCTCTAGCCTAGCTTTCAAACGCTCGTTTTCTAGAATTTCATTGGTAAGTAGCTGCTCCATCGCTGACCAAATGTCTTGGATATCCGTTATAAATGGTTTTGTTAGTTTACCTCCATCAGAGATGATATCAGAGAGAGTAGATCTTAATGCAAAAACCTGTTTCGCATACACACCAGTGTTTGGATTAGACTGGGATTGATCAGTAATCTCAGCAGATTCGTTAGTTGGAGGAGGGTTAGGGTGTGCGGATAATCCTACAGTGTCTTTATCTATAGAAGCAGGAAGCTCTACAGAAGTACTATCATCATTAACCCTTAAAGAAGTGGACAGAGGTGGAAAACCGTCTTGAAGTCTGTCCAATTGAACCGAATTCATTTTTTAGCAGATAATATAGTTATTAATAAGTTTTTATTTATTTTTTTTGTGAGAAAAGCCGATATGAATTTTCAATCTGACTAGGCTTAACAACCTGCTTGTTTATGACACCCGGTGTACACCAAAATTTTGCCCATGCCGAAATAAACTGAATTGTAGAGTCAAAACGGGCTTAACGAAATTTGCGAAAGCTCTCGTTTTCAGGGTAGACGGAGTAAACACTTGAAGGTAAACACTTCGTAAGTGAGCCCTGAGGCGGCTAGCATTAAGCACGGAGCAGGAAACACTCAGTGGGGGAGTTCCGCTTACCTTATCCACATGTGGAGCTGGCGGGAATGACTTTCTTTGCCAAAGGTGGAAAAAATGATAAAAATTATAAAAAAGGTACCTGAATCAGACGACCCGATGCGGTGAGATCAGACCTGGAGATCCTTTGTGAGTTTAGCCCCCAGTAGATGAAAAAATCACCATTAAACAGCATTAAAAAACTATTTAAAAATACAAAATTTCAGGAGCACCTTCAAGCAGATGTTCACAACGGCACGCGGTTCAGTTTTCCACCGGCCAATCGATATTTATTTATTATTATTATTTTAGGGTTGCAGGTGATTGAATACGTTAACCCGTATTTGGGTCTGTATGTGTTCTATGGTCGATTTGCCTGCTTGATGGACGAAAAAACCCCAGTTTCTGGGGAGAAAAACCTTGCAATCCACGCCTGAGACAGACTAACTCAGCCACGGAGTGAAAAAAGCCCATTAAAGTTCCTCACGTCATCGACTGGATTCGAACCCGGGCCTTTTCCACCCAGTGTGGGGAGGACGGTGATAATACCACTGTGCTACCCACGCAGGGCCAATCGATATTATTATTATTATTGCTCTTATATTATTTCTCCCTGATTGGGGGTTAAACCTCGTGACGGGTATTGTTATCAAGAACACCTACAGGTGTTCAGGATTGCGAATTTCTGGAGTTCCTTGTAGGTGTTCGCTGGGAGATCTATTGCTGCTAAGCTGTTATGTAGGTCTTTGGCACCATACCTGTGGTTGACACGATGATTGGGATGGTCGTTACTTGTTGTATAGTGGCGCCTCCGTAGCCAGGTGGTCAGGAGCAGCAGTGCACAGCACACGCTTCTTGATTAGACCGGGGTTCGAGCCCGTGACCACCAAATACGGAGGATGCGGAAAGGTCAGGGAATGACCACCGCATATCCACGGAGCAATATGACTTTAGTTGCTAACGCTCCTAAAAAAATAACAAACAATAACTTGTTGCATATGCCACATCTCTTTGATCTCCTGTCTTAAGTTCTTGTACTTCCTGATTTTTTCCCCATGGGTTTTCTGCAGGTTGCCAGTGTCGGGTACCACTGTGTCAATCAGATAGGTAACCTTTTCCTTCTTGTCCACAAGGGTTATGTCCGGTCTGTTGTGCGAGATTGTCCTATCCGTTATTATGGCGCGGTCCCAGTATAGCTTGTAGATTGGGGTCTGTAGTACTGCCTAGGATTTCTACTTGTAGTACAGTACACTTTCTTCGACCAACTGGTATTTCCTTGCTGTTTCTACCAATTTGTTCCTATGGCGCGGCCGCCTGGTTCTGGCATGTTAAGAAGGTTTCAGTACAGACTAAACTTTACAGCATTCAACGTAAAATGCTTTTAGCAATGTGCAGGGCCTGTAGGACTGTGTCTACTCCTGCTTTGCAGGTCTGTAAGATGAAAAATCTTACATGTTAATATATTAGAAATGAGTGAGATTTATTTAAATTAAAGTTTAGGAAATAGCAAAATAGGACAGTAAACATTACTGGTCACAAATATTATTCTGGGTCACTCACAAGGATTAAAAATTAGACAAGGTTGAATTAGAGAAGGGGGCGGTAAGCTGTTAGCAATTAGAGGTACATTTCACTTCGCACCATGGTAAAGAACAAAGGGCTGTAGACTGAACATTGTCGGACATTCCTTTTGATCCGGGGACACCTGGTGACATCGGTCAGGTAGTATTTTGCTTGGGTTAGCAATCACCTTGGCGTTTGACTGTCGGCGATCGCAGGTTAGAAGAGAGTGTAAACAAATCTGTTAAAAGCACTAACAAAGTGAAGGCGAACTTCAAAGCAGTGGCAGCCTGGGAAATTTTGCAAATTTATTAAAATGAGCTCTGAAGGTACAGCTGAAGAAAAGTTAAAATGCACGAATAGGAGATAATGAAAGTGAATATAAAGGAAAAGATTGGTTAAAAGCTAGAAGAAGGGGGCGGTGCGTAATTGAGATGGACAAAAAAGGAATAACTGATGAAAACTGTCCTGTGCTGTACTGTACTGTGCTGTGCTGTGCTGTGCTGTGCTATGCTGTGAGCTTCGGAGGAGTTTTTGTTGGTTTTGGTGAAGATGAGATCTGAAGAAAAAAAGTTAAGAAGTTAAGATGGAATAGTGAAGGGTTAGATAAGTCTAGTGCAGTCGTAAGTTAAGTAAAGTTAGTGGAGTTCATAATAGAAAAGGACAGTCGAATAGCCCGTTATCGGAAGGCAAGTATGCAAACGACTGAAGTGTGTGAAGAAATAAACCTGTCCGTTATAGGAAAGTAGTGAAAGTGGCCAGCGTGAAAATAAGTAATGTAAGGAGAAAAATAAACCTAGGCGATCATCTGAAGGCAGTGATAAAGACAAGGCGCAGATAAATGAGCTGTGAAGATAGAATTGTAATTCCTAGTCCGCCAGAATAGCTGAACCGAAGTTAAGTAGCAATATCGAGGACGAGCCCATAAATTCCTAAAAGACACAGTGATGCCCTATCAAGACGTAGACCAGCCCATTGAGGAACGAAAGGCCCTACAAAAAGATCCTGTCCAGTATCAGAAGTAAGTGTTTAATTAACATGAGTATTCGCTTGTAAATTATAGGACTCTAAACAAGGGTTAGGAATTATAAGAAGGACATTATAACATATATAATAAGAGATATGTACTTAAAAATGTGTAATTAAGATAAGGTTCTCTAGATAAAGGTAAAGAGATGGAGATTCATAGATGTGGAAAATTTTCTTGAGTAACATAAAGTAAGGTAACAGTTTTGGATGTGGGATAATTCAGAGGGCTTATAGAAAGAGTGTTATATATGTGATACACTGAACTGTCACAAGTTGACTAGTCAAAAGAGGTTGTTAGCATAACTTACGGATTGAGATAAATATTTGATTTAAGAGATGAATGCTAATGTATTAGAAAAGATAAATAATCTAATTAGAAAGAGATTACCCTTAATGTTGCAAACAGAGAAATCTTATTGTTAAAAAGGGAAGATTGGAATGTGAGAGACAAGTCTGATCTATTAGAACAAAAAGTGATTTATTCAGAGAATGTTTTACTAAGTAATGTATAAAAGGAGTCGCATAAGAAAGATGTTGTTAGCCTTGTGATATAATGGAGGAAGTTGTACAAGAATATAACTAAACTTAACCAATGATTTTATGCTTGTACTGTAATAAAACAATACTAATTATAATATGTACTGGATCATTGAACAATTTCATTTATGTAAATATATGTAATAAAATCTTGTGTATATTTTAAACGAAGTCTTTGTTTAGTCATTTTGAACACTCAGCCTGTTCGAAGGGAATTAAATTAAGAAGTTCCATTGAATTTGGAATTCTCCTGTAAAGTAAGGTCAGATGTGTAAGTGGGGAAATTAAAATAAGGTGGACAACAACTCATATAAGGGAATAAAATAAAAACAAAATAATTAATATAAATAAAATAAAAAGAATAATCTTGTATTCCACCCCCCACAATTGGCGAAACGCCAGCCAGGAATAATTTCCATCATCGGAAGGCTGTGTTCAGGACGACAAAGCAATTTTAGTACAGTTGCTGAAACTGACAAAAATTCAGCTGGCGAGCCAGAAATTTAACAGTGGAATTTTGAGTAATTATTAAGTAAGCTAGTGTGGATTAAAAGAGGATTCCCGAATAGGGCGAAATTTATTTATAGAGGGTGCAATTTGTAATGACTACAATCCAGTATATGATTAGCATTGATTGTTTAATTGAGGTTGATTAAATTTGAAGGTTTAAGTGAAGTGAAGTATTATTAATTGATTAATGGTAGTTGATTATTATTGATTAATAAATTGTAATTGATTATTGGTGATTGCTTGCTTAATAAGTATTGAGTGATTAATATGTTAATAAGTATTGAGTAATTAATTGAATATTGAGGATTGCTTAATTGTGGTTAATAAGTACTGAGGGATAAATTGTAGTTGATTATTGACGATTGCATAATGGTGGTTGATTACTGTTGATTGAAAAAAAATGGGGTTGAATTAGCATTGATCATTTAATGAAGCTGATGAGTATGGATTGTTTAATTGGTTAGTCATAGTAGATTATTGTTTAATTGGAATAATCGATAAGATTATATTTTTTGGAGGGTATATATTGTAACAATGCTATTAAGATCTCAGATGGCTACTAGTGAGAATAGAAACGAAAGGGAGGAATCCCTAGGGGCAAACTCCAGCATAGGAAATAGTTTAAACGGGTCCATAAAGCTAAGTAAGTATTTAAAAAACTTTAAAGGGGAACCATCAGAAAAAGTAGAAAAATTCTTAAAAAAATTACAAATAATCAAGGAAAACGAGGGACTGTCGGATTTAGAAATTGTTAGTATAGCTGAATACAAATTAGATGGTGTAGCACAAAAAAATTTCAGGAAGCCACACAGATGTTAGAAATAGAAACCCTAGATCAGTTTATCGAAGTGATGAGGAAACTATTCTCAACTAGAAATACCTTTTTGGAAGGGATTAAACTATTAAACAATTGCGTACAGACAAGTCGCGAAAGCGTAGATGACTACTATAAAAGGTTTATGGAGGTAAAAATATCCACCGAAATATCTGAAGGTGAACGGGATGCGTTCGACAAAATCTTAATGGGACAGTTTTTGGAAGGTGTTTCAACTAAGTACCGTAAAGAAATATTACGCAAGAATCCAAAATCCTTAACACAAGCATTAGAACTTGCGAAAATAGAAGAAAAATTAGACGACCTTTACCGCGGGGACACTAGAAGAGATATGAATACATTAATAATAGAAAGAGACACCGAGGAAGGTAAGGGAAAGGCTACAAAGGGGGATAAGAAATTAGACTATTTAGAAAAACAAATAGCAGGGATAGAAGTCAAATTAGAAAAACTATTAGAAGAATTTAAGAGCAAGAAAGACACAACTAACGATAGCGAAGGTTATGCCAATTGTCCGCAACAAAGGGAATCAGTAAATATGGGTATGTGGAAGGACCATAATAAGATAGAAAGACAAGAATGGAAGGGAACCAAGTGCTACATATGTGGGAAAGAAGGGCATTGGGCGAAACGCTGTAAGTACCGAAGCGATCAATCTAAGAGAGACCAATATTGTTACAGAAAGGATAGGGAGTGCTGGTACAGAGACAGATATCACGGAGACAGAAATGAACACTGCCAGCACAGGGACACAAATCAAGGGCAGCATATAAGCATAAATGCGCTGCATCTTAGACACTGGAAAAATAATTCCTGTGAAAAAGGGAGGAATAAATCAGGCAGCACAAAGAGGAAGTCACACACACATAGAAGTAAGTTTATGAATAAGGAACCAACAGTTTTGGCCACACAGGGACATAAATGGAATCATCAAAGTCAGGTGAAGTGTTATAGGTGTAGCAGATATGGGCATATAGCTAGATTTTGTTCAGCAAGAAGGGTACATCACAGAGATGAATACAAAACTGATGACCCAAGAAGGGAATGGAAACTGAAGAGGGGTCGATTCTATCCATGGCGATCAGCAAACCTAAAATCCAGGCCGGGTGAAAACGAAAGTAGATCCCATAGGATCGAAGTTGGTTATCAGATGAGAGAAAATGATGTTAAATGTAAGACACCGACTGCAGTGGTGGAAGCGAAAAGAAACATAAGGAAAGGCAATGCGAGGCAAATGCAAAGAACGAGTCAAAAGTTACCGCAAAGAAAAAAAGGTGTTGATAAAGTTCTGATTGCGCAGGAAGAATTAAGAAGATTAAGGAGAAAGAGAAGAATTAGAGAAAATGATGGAACAAGGCAACAGGCAGAAAACAAAATAGTGCATGTGGGAAGAATAGAACTAACAGAGAAGGTTAGTCAAAATTCAGGGCAAATGATATCTCAAAGGGAAGGGAGACTAGAAAATAAAAATAGCAAACCTCGAACGGAAGTAGCAAACCGCGGTAGAATCAAAGGACAGTGGAAAGAAGGACTTGAGAATCAAAGTGGAGAAAGGACAATTAAACTGAAAGAATCAAACAGACTCCAGCAATTATATTTAGTGGGAGGATTAATTGATGAGTACATAGGATGGGAGTAGTGTTAGGAAGTGCTAAATGTAAATTAGGATAGTTGTGTAAAAATGTATAGTGCTACTCATAAGCGAGATAGAGGGAGGTGTGTATATAAAAATAATAGGGATTTGTAAATAGATGTACAGTGGTTAAATTTGGAAAGTGTAAGGGAAGAGAAAAAATTTACACAGGTATAAATTTTTTTTCGGAGGGCTGGTCGTATGTAAGATGAAAAATCTTACATGTTAATATATTAGAAATGAGTGAGATTTATTTAAATTAAAGTTTAGGAAATAGCAAAATAGGACAGTAAACATTACTGGTCACAAATATTATTCTGGGTCACTCACAAGGATTAAAAATTAGACAAGGTTGAATTAGAGAAGGGGGCGGTAAGCTGTTAGCAATTAGAGGTACATTTCACTTCGCACCATGGTAAAGAACAAAGGGCTGTAGACTGAACATTGTCGGACATTCCTTTTGATCCGGGGACACCTGGTGACATCGGTCAGGTAGTATTTTGCTTGGGTTAGCAATCACCTTGGCGTTTGACTGTCGGCGATCGCAGGTTAGAAGAGAGTGTAAACAAATCTGTTAAAAGCACTAACAAAGTGAAGGCGAACTTCAAAGCAGTGGCAGCCTGGGAAATTTTGCAAATTTATTAAAATGAGCTCTGAAGGTACAGCTGAAGAAAAGTTAAAATGCACGAATAGGAGATAATGAAAGTGAATATAAAGGAAAAGATTGGTTAAAAGCTAGAAGAAGGGGGCGGTGCGTAATTGAGATGGACAAAAAAGGAATAACTGATGAAAACTGTCCTGTGCTGTACTGTACTGTGCTGTGCTGTGCTGTGCTGTGCTATGCTGTGAGCTTCGGAGGAGTTTTTGTTGGTTTTGGTGAAGATGAGATCTGAAGAAAAAAAGTTAAGAAGTTAAGATGGAATAGTGAAGGGTTAGATAAGTCTAGTGCAGTCGTAAGTTAAGTAAAGTTAGTGGAGTTCATAATAGAAAAGGACAGTCGAATAGCCCGTTATCGGAAGGCAAGTATGCAAACGACTGAAGTGTGTGAAGAAATAAACCTGTCCGTTATAGGAAAGTAGTGAAAGTGGCCAGCGTGAAAATAAGTAATGTAAGGAGAAAAATAAACCTAGGCGATCATCTGAAGGCAGTGATAAAGACAAGGCGCAGATAAATGAGCTGTGAAGATAGAATTGTAATTCCTAGTCCGCCAGAATAGCTGAACCGAAGTTAAGTAGCAATATCGAGGACGAGCCCATAAATTCCTAAAAGACACAGTGATGCCCTATCAAGACGTAGACCAGCCCATTGAGGAACGAAAGGCCCTACAAAAAGATCCTGTCCAGTATCAGAAGTAAGTGTTTAATTAACATGAGTATTCGCTTGTAAATTATAGGACTCTAAACAAGGGTTAGGAATTATAAGAAGGACATTATAACATATATAATAAGAGATATGTACTTAAAAATGTGTAATTAAGATAAGGTTCTCTAGATAAAGGTAAAGAGATGGAGATTCATAGATGTGGAAAATTTTCTTGAGTAACATAAAGTAAGGTAACAGTTTTGGATGTGGGATAATTCAGAGGGCTTATAGAAAGAGTGTTATATATGTGATACACTGAACTGTCACAAGTTGACTAGTCAAAAGAGGTTGTTAGCATAACTTAGGGATTGAGATAAATATTTGATTTAAGAGATGAATGCTAATGTATTAGAAAAGATAAATAATCTAATTAGAAAGAGATTACCCTTAATGTTGCAAACAGAGAAATCTTATTGTTAAAAAGGGAAGATTGGAATGTGAGAGACAAGTCTGATCTATTAGAACAAAAAGTGATTTATTCAGAGAATGTTTTACTAAGTAATGTATAAAAGGAGTCGCATAAGAAAGATGTTGTTAGCCTTGTGATATAATGGAGGAAGTTGTACAAGAATATAACTAAACTTAACCAATGATTTTATGCTTGTACTGTAATAAAACAATACTAATTATAATATGTACTGGATCATTGAACAATTTCATTTATGTAAATATATGTAATAAAATCTTGTGTATATTTTAAACGAAGTCTTTGTTTAGTCATTTTGAACACTCAGCCTGTTCGAAGGGAATTAAATTAAGAAGTTCCATTGAATTTGGAATTCTCCTGTAAAGTAAGGTCAGATGTGTAAGTGGGGAAATTAAAATAAGGTGGACAACAACTCATATAAGGGAATAAAATAAAAACAAAATAATTAATATAAATAAAATAAAAAGAATAATCTTGTATTCCACCCCCCACAGGTCCTTAATGGCTGTCTGCCCCTCGATCTCTTTCTTATGTACAGAGGCCTGTGCTTCTACATTAGTCACGCTGTCCCTGTCACCTTTCTTGGCATCACCATCGATGTCACTGTGGATCCCAAGGCAGAGAAAAGACGCGGTTGGAATATTTTGATGCAGAGCTGGCAAGACAGATGGTCTGCTACCTCTAAGGGTATTATTACTTTAAAGTTCATCCCTAACGTCACCTTTGCCACGTTAGAGTCCACTCAGAATATGGTTTCATCTTGGTCTGTGCACTCTCTACATACTCTCTGGTCATGGCTCCCTTAATGCGAAACTTGCAACTTTCAACCTTGCTGAATCACCTCTCTGTTCTTGTGGTGACCCAGAAGACTGGGAACATATTTTATACCACTGCCATCAATACCTAGATCTTCGACAGAACCTTCTTCTCTCCACCAATATCACTGTCCCTGGAAATGACCTGGACTTCCTGAGCACCAGAGAAAATTCCAGTCACTGCAAGAATTTGCTCGTCATGCTTTTGATCGCCGGAGACGCCTTTTCACTAAACTATGGAATACCTCCTAGCCTTCCTAGTGGAGACCCCCTGCTGGCACTGGCTTTTTGCCAGTGCGGGATCACATATATATTTTTTTCCCCTCTTTTTTTTTTCTCTTTTTATTTTTTTCAATTTTATATTTTATTTATTTTTATTTTTCTATTTTTTTTATTTTTTATTTTATCATTGTGTTTTATTTTATTTATTTTATTTTTAATTTATTATATTTTATTTTATTTATTTTATTTTTAATTTATTATATTTTATTTTATTTATTTATTTATTTATTTAATTTAATTTAATTTTATTTTATTTATTTATTTAATTTAATTTTATTTTATTTTATTATATTATTATTTTTTTTTCACTTTTTATTTGTATTTATTTACTTATTTATTTTTGCTGGTTCCCTGGGTTTGGGCTGCCTGATGGACAGGTTTTATTATCTAGTTTTTATTATTTTCTTACATATATATATATATTTTTTTTGTTTTATTATTATTTTTTTTATTATTATTATTTATTTATTTTTTATTTTTATTTTTTATTATTTTTTTTATTTATTTATATATTTATTTATTTTTGCTCTGATATCAGGGCAGTAAGAGCTGGTAAACCAGAGCGTTCGGAGGGCGGTCGCGATACATACGTAGTTGTGGCCTACCTCCCCATGGTGTAGACGGATACTGGGCAGGCTTTCCAGGTGATCGCTTGCCTGGTGACAAAACGGCCAGAAACAACAAAACAACACAACAACAAAACACACACACTGCACCGAACATAATATTACACACATTTCTGGCCTTTTACAGTGCTTTCTGTAATCATCACAGTGTACAAAGGCGGAGATGAATTGACGTTCATGTGCCGTCCTACATAAGATACTCTACATGTCTATGGTATTTCCTTGCTAGCTTCTGATGGATCCTGGCTACCTGGTCACTCAGTCTGGGTGATCACTTTGCATCCCGCTGTGATGTGTTGGATCATTTCTGAGGCCAGGTGGCATCGTCGACATGTGTCATCAAACACTCCGGGCTCCTCGGCGATGTATTTTCTATAGTTCCTGGTGTTGATTACCTGGTCTTGGATGGCGAGCATGAATCCTTCAGTCTTGGGGAAGAACGTCCCGCTCGTGAGCCATGCATTGGAAGAAATTTTATCTATGTGATCTTAATGGAGATCATTGTAGTGTCTTCCATGGAGTATCTTCTCTGCCCATCTTTCTATCTTCGTTTGTACCTCCTGGTTGTGGGGGGGGGAGGACTCCTCGCTTAGGTTGAGTTGGGTCTACCGCTTGTCTATCTTCCTTATTGCCTGGTGGAGTGCTGCTATGTCTTTCTGGAAGTAATCCTTCAGGTTACCTGTTGCTCAATGAGGTCTATTAGGGTCCTTCTTCCCGGGCAATTGTCAGTCTCTCCACGGCAGGTTTTGGGTGGTGTTTCCGGCTGTTAGTCATCATTGGCCTTGTCTTTCTCATGATATTCTCCAGCTCGGTGTTAGTCCAATCTATGACACCGAAGGAGTATGTGTTAGCACTGGGACTGCATAGGTGTTTATGATTTTAACTGTGTTCCCTCCGTTCAGCTTTGCTTTCAGCAGGCTTCTGAGTCTCTGATGGTATTTTTCGGTCAGGCAGGCCTTTATTTCCTTGTGCTGTAACTGCTGAGCCTGCATCATCCCCAAGTATTTGTAGGCTTCTCCCTCTGCCATGGCTTCGATCTCTTTACCACTCTGCAGCTGGTAGTTTCGGTTGACTAATTTTCCCTGACGTAAGCTACGAGTCTTGCATTTGGCTAGACCAAATTGCATTCTAATATCATTGTTGAATTCTTCAGTGATTTGGAGTAGTAGCTAAAGGTGCTTCTCGGTTCCCACGTAGAGCTTGATGTTATTCATGTACATTAGGTGGGTGAGGGTTATTATTATTATTATTATATTAGGGTAACCCGTAATTGATTACATTAACCGGTATTTGTGTCTGTAAATTGATTGTGTTCTCTGGTCGATTTACTTATTTTGCTGGAAGAAACAACCCCAGTTTCTGGAAGGAAAAAGTTTGCTATTTACGCATGAGACTGACTAACTCAGCCACGGAGTGAAAAAAGCCTATTAAAGTTCCTTGCGTCATGGACGGGATGCGAACACGGGCCTTTTCCACCCAGTGTGGGGTGACGATACCACTGTGCTACCGCGCAGAGGGGGCCAATTGATATGTAGAGTGTAGAGTGTGTTTAGTGTCAAACGGCACCGGGGGTTTCCCCCGTCTGTGGGTAGTATACATTTTGGGTTTGAAACAGAACACTATCAATGCCAGAGGTTTAAAAGTGTATGGGTTATGTATATGTGTAGTGTCGTGTACGATTGTTCCTCTGGTCATTTAGCCGCTGGGTCCGTAATGGGAACCAAAGTTGTTCACACTCTGCCCCGTGGAGAAAGACCAGGTACCCAGTAGTTTAGAAATTATTTACTCTGGCAGGTCCTGCCAACTAGTTTCCTCAGATTTCAGTGGCTAGGTGTTCAATCCCCAGTCTTGTCTGATAATTCGGAGCAGCATTGCGGTAAAACTTAACTTTGACGGACAGATGTTGAATATGTGCAGTAAAGGAAAAGCGGTTGTCGATGATGACTCCTAAAAATTTGGTGCTTCGGACAAGTGGAAGTGATTTCTTGTCAAGTTTTACAACTAGTGGTCTGCCATAGTCTAATTTGTGTTTACAAATCATGATCTTCGATTTGGTTGGTTATAATTTCAATTTGTTCTTAGAGGACCAAAACGATAGTTCAAAGAATACTTTATTGGCATAGAGTTCTAAATCAGATCTTGAGTTTCCATTCACCAAAATGATAAGGTCATCTGCATATGCAAAATGTTGCACATTTTGAAATTCAGTCGTGCTAAGCAACCAATCATCAAGAACTAGGTTCCCAATCAAGGGACCCAAAATTGATCCTTGCGGGTAACCACGGGAGACAGATCTGTGAGGGCGCTCTCCCACCATAAAGTATCAAATACGCCCTCAAAATCGATAAAAATCACCATAACGTACTTGGAAGCGAAGCTATCAATAAGGTGGTGAAGTTCTAATAAGGCATCTTCACATCCAAGCCCTTGCCTAAAACCATATTGAGAAGAGGATGTGGAGATTGTAGCTCCCTGCAGTGTGGTAATTTTATTAACAATTAGTCTCTCTAACACTTTCCCCAGGTGAGAGAGCAAGGCCCTGGAAAAACAGCGGTAATATCTGGCATTGTCTAGTGGCTTACCAGGTTTATGTAAAATCTTAAGAATGGCGTGTTTCCATGGTTTGGGAAACGTTCCAGTATTTAAGCTGTTGTTGAATAATTTAAGTAGAACTTTGGGCCTTAGGTCATAAAAATTTTTGATAAATATATTATAAATCTGGTCATTGCCAGGACATTTGTTTGACTGAATTTTATTCAGGATTGAAATAAGTTCTGTTGCAGTGAATGGACTTGATTCTTCTAAAGTAAGGTACTTTTGGTTTAAATCTCGAATTGATAGATGGTATGAAATGTCAATATTGAGATCATCATTAGGCAATAGTTGGTCCAAGATGGCATTTATGAAGTCTTTTAATGTAAGAGTTTCCATACTGTGCTTCACAAGCTTACAATCGGGAAATGTACCGTCGTTATACAAGTCAGGCAAGATCCCTGATTTATTCTGAATTGAGACAGGGAGATTTTGGAAGTTAATTAATATTTAAGTGTTCGTAGTTTACCGTTCGTAACTTGCCGCCATTGCTATACGATACAACGTTATATCCTGAACCAGATAGCGTTAGCTGAGTATAGTATATAATATTATCGATTAATCAGTAAATTTATTAATCTTGTTGAACTTCATTGTCAATTAAATTGTACTTTTAATAAAATACATATAACGACTTAGATTTTACGAACGTAACATAATTAATTAATACATAACTTGATATGGAACTTGTATAAAGAAACTCGAAGATAATCACTTGACACTTAAAAATATATATATATGTAGATATATAGTGTTACAACTGCGTTGGGATACAAGTTTAGGGTCATAATTTTGTACTAAAATTGAAAACTTTTATTGAAATTGAATCGGAATCATGACTCAGAGTAGAGCAGCAAAGCAAAAGTCTCAAACTAAATGGAGTGTTGTGGCTAAGGGGAGAACTGAGGGTTGCCCTCTGAATCACAGCCTTTAAAAATGCACTGCTTGCTTGGTGTTTCTGGTGCAATCAGGTATGGGACATGATATTGCCAAGGGGGATGTCTTTGTGTGCGCGCGATGTAAGGAGTGTGAGGAAATTAGGCGACAACTCAGCGTTGTTATGGGCCTATATGAGAGCTTGAAGGACAGGGTGCATGCCCTCGAAGGATCTAAATTGAGGGTCCCATCAAGCTCTCAGCAGTCCACATCAACGCCAGAGCTTGCACTTGATCATCATGCAACATAGCGGCAACCCCCCAAGGCAGAATGCGCTGATTCCACAGGAACTAGCAGTTGTTGGTGACTCTATTGTCAGGGAAACAGGGAACATGCTATGTAAAAAGGATAGGTGGGATAGGACAAAAGTATGTCTGCCAGGGGCAAAGGTTGATGACGTTGTAGAGCAGATATCATCTTTTAAGGGCATAAAGGGTGATATTGTTGTACACGTTGGCACTAATGATATTAAGAGTAGGAGACTGGCAGAATTACTTAAAAAAGTATTGATCACTGTTGAAAAAAAGCCGTGAATTAGGGTCGAATTTGAAAGTGTCTGCATTTCTGCCCAGATACGATAGGAGGGAGTATCTGATGAGAGCCTTGTCGATCAATTCGGCCCTGGAAAAATTGTGCAAGGCTCAAGGGGTAGAATTTTTTTCAGCCTGGACTGTACTTGTTAACAGGAGAGACTGCTTCTACAGGTATACAATTAAATACAAAGGGTGCAAGAATATTTGCTGATGCTATTGAGGCAGTGTTAGGTGGGTCGGAAAACTGCTAGCTTTGGGGGGATACAAGGACTAATAGGTTAACAGTAGCCGCTGGCAGAGAGGAAAGTGATTCTTGCATTGCTTCAATTGGAATGAGCAGCAGCCTGGAAAACAAGATGCAGGGTATTTCAGATCCTGGTGGGAGTCATTGCGGTACAAGTAAACACATGGGTTGTGTTAGGGTAGCTAAGAATAGGAACAGGTGCATGTATACTTGCGTGTACACCGATGCTAGGAGTTTAGTAGATAAATTTGATGAATTTGAGGTATTGCTCAAAACATCAAAGACAGATATTTTTGGGATATCAGAGACGTGGTGTCACACAGATATAAGGAATGCAGAACTGGGATTTGTGGAGTACAATGTGTACAGGAAGGATAGACAAGATAGGAAGGGAGGAGGGGTTACACTATTAGTTAAAAAACTCATAAAATCCAAGGAAGTGAAGCCAGTCGACATCGATGGACAGGGCAGTGTCGAGTCAGTTTGGTGTGACATAAGCATTTGGAGATCAAAATTGAGAGTAGGAGTGTGTTATAGGCCTAATTACTCTGATGAGTATAATAAGTAACTGTACAAGGAAATAGAGTGGGCCAGTAAATCAGAGAGTCTTATAATGGGGAATTTTAATTTCCCAGATATTGACTGGAATTTGTGGATTGGTCACTCAAACTCTGGCACGGCTTTTGTGGAATTATTGATTGATTGTTTTCTACATCAGCATGTTCTGGAGGCAACTAAAGGGAGTAATACTCTTGATCTGATTATCAGTAATGAGTATTCATGCATTAAGCTTCTGCAGATAAAGGAACCACTAGGTGGCAGTGATCACAGTGTGTTGAAGTGGGATTTACTCAAATTGGTAACTACCATCAGGGGTAAAAGGAAGGGTTTTTGCTTTCGTAAATTCGACTACGGTGGTCTGAGACAGTATTTAAATTCTATACGGTGGGACCAACTGATGATGTTACCAACAGCAAATTCAAAATGGGAAGCATTCAAAGAATTTATGTGGAAGCTACTAGGCTTCACATACCAACTAAGAAATATTGTTCAAGGTTTAGGCCTGAATGGATGTCAGATGAACTAATGAGACATGTGGCAGAGAAGAAAAATGCATGGGATACATATAAATTAATGGGTGACATGGAAGACTATGATAGATATAAGCTGGTCTGTAACCAAGTCACAAAGGAGATTAGGCAGCCAAGGCAGATTATAAGAAATCCTTGGCAAAGGATGCAAAGAAAAACAACAAAGAGTTCTTTACCTATGTAAACTATAGAAGGAAAGGAATGAATCAGATTGGTCCAGCTGATATCGACGGTTCAACTATTGATGATCCTGCTCAGATGGCTAACAAACTAAATGAATATTTTGCATCTACGTTCACACATGAGACGTTATTCAGGGAGGGGAATGCCAGATGTGTATTAAATTCTGCCATTGAACTGAATGATTTCGTAATAATTGAGAGCAAATCGAGCATAAATCGTTGAAGATAAACATAAGAAAGGCGTCTGGGGTGGCGTGGATGGTATCTATCCAGTTATATTAAAGGAGGGGCAAAGGAAGTAAGCAACCCTTAGCCATAATTATGAGAGCTTATTTGGACTCAGGGAAGGTACCCATAGACTGGAGATGTAAAATGTAACCCCAATTCACAAAGGAGGATCAAAAGGCAACACAAGTTGAGCAGATAGTTTAATTTCTGTTCCTGGAAAATTAATGGAGGCACTGGTTTAAGAAGCACTGCAGGATCATCTTGACGAGACTTCAGTTATAACTCGGACACAGAATGGTTTTGTTATGGGAACGTCTTGCCTGATCAATTTGATTGGACACTATGATGTGGTCACAAAGGAACTGGATGCAGGGATTAACTTTGATATCATATATTTGGATCTTAGAAAGGCTTTTGATACTGTTGCACATGGAAGACTGCTGCACAAATTGGAGCAGTGCGGCATTGGAGGCAAATTGCTGCTGTGGATAAAGGGATGGTTGAGTGGGATAAGACAGAGAGTGGTAATCAATGGACACTGCTCATTGTGGACTAATGTCATTGGTGGAGTCCCCCAGGGTTCAGTATTGGGTCCATTTTGGTTTTCTGTATTTATAAATGATATTGATGATGGTATATGAAGCTTAATATCCAAGTTTACAGACGATACGAAGGTTTGCAGTATACTTAAACACACTAATGACAGTGCGCTGCTGCAACAGGATCTAAAAAAGTTGAGCAGAGTAAAATACTACATATGGGAAGCAGCAACCTCAGAGTGACGTATCAACTGTGTGGTACTACAATGACAGTGGTAGAGAACGAAAAGGACCTGGGGGTAATGCAGACAAATATGAAGTTTTCTGAGCAGTGCAGATGGTCTGCGAGTGTAGCTCATGGTGTCTTGTCAATGATATACAGGAATTTTCTAGCAGGGATAAGGAGGTGATTATCCCCTTATATAAGGCAATGATCAGGCCACACCTTGAGTAATGTATACAGGTCTGGAGGCCTCATTTTAAGAAGGATGTAGAGCTGTTGGAACGAGTACAGCGAAGGACCACAAGATTAATGAATGGAACAAAGGGGTGCTCTTACCAAGAAAGGCTTAAATTTTGCAAATTACAGTGTCTGGAGACTAGGCACCTGCGAGGTGATCTGACTGAGGTGTATAAAGCCTTGAATGGTTTGAGCATGCTCAATGCTGATGGAATTTTTCCTCTTGCTCAGAATGTTCATATGGGAGGGCATAAATTCAAATTGAGAAAAGACAGATGTACGATAGATGTTGGGAAGTTTGCCTTTAGCCAGCGGGTGGTTGTTGGAACAGTCTTCCATCCTTTGTTGTGGACGTTGATAGCCTAAATAAATTTAAGGCTGAGCTGGCATAGGTACTTGGAACGAACGGAGGGGTAAAATGGGAGCGTCTTTTTTTTTTTTTTTTTGGTGATGCTGCATAAGCTTGCTTTCTTGCATCATGTGCCTGTACTAACGCTAAAAGTCCAACAGCTTCATATATCATCCGTTTCCATCGAATTTACCGCCTCTCGATTGTATAAGCGAACGGTTGGTTTCGGCTAGATTGCCATTCATACAGATTCTACGTTTGCGATATGAAATTGGCAGTTATGGTATCGTCAGACAAGTCATAAATATTCCAGTCGACGTGAATAATATGGTTAGACAGTTGCCTCGTGCTTTAGACGACGGTTATGCATTCAACGTTCACATCAAGAAGCATTTGATTCATAAATCGACTTACTTGCAAGGATATGTGAGAAAAGAAACAGTCAAGTCGTGACTAAGGTCAAATCGTGGCTAATCAATACTCCTCTGTATAAACGTTATAACATCACAGTCGATCGTCAGTTGCTTGTTACAGTTTTTGTTGAGAGTTACCAACAGCGAACAAGTAGACAATGTAGAGAAGATCGCATCGTCTGAAAGTGACATCGAATTACTTATGGCACAGCAACACACTTTACTTTAGAATGAAGACAAATATCTTGCTTTTGCTCCAAGACAACACAATCAACCGATGTAGATAGTTTGCGATGAACATGCTGAGGAACTGTCGTTTCCAGCAATATACTTAGGCCATTCACGTAAATTTAAAGATGGATTACGTGTTACTCCGTTTATGATGGCAACTAGCGAAATAAGACGAAAAGATCGCCGAGGAGTATGCCACATCATATTCTATACATGGCAATGAAAGTTTTACGCTTGAGAATAACCGAAGGTTTATATTCCACTTTCAAATGCGTCGGAGAAACTTCCAACTTAACTAAACGTATGATAGAAGACCAAAGATTTGTTGAGGAATGCGTCGAACGTAACTTGTTGTTTCTCAAACCCATTCGAAATTCTGTAGACTACTAGTCTCAACGCAAGAAAGATGTCTTTGCTATGATCAGACAACTTAGTAAACCGACCATGTTTTTGATGAGTGCAACGGAGGTTCGCTGGCCACGTCTCTTGAAAACACTTCACAGACTAAATAGTCGCGAAGATACAGAAGTTGACGTTCCAATGAAAGAATCGACAGCATTGCAACGTACGAAGCTAGTCAACGAGGATCCAGTCACATGTGTAATATACTTCGATAAGCTAATTGACGTTATAATGCATATACTGCAATCGAAAAGGTACAATCGTTTTGGGAAATTCAAAGTAATCGATTTCTTCAAGCGTATAGAGTTACAACATCGTGGCAGCACGCACACAAATGAAACGGAACGTATAACTATTAAGAATTTTTGGTCTATGGAGACAGCATGAGGAGTTGGCGATTCTGGTTTTAGGTTAACATGACGAAAGTTGCCGCCAATAATAAACGCGTTATTCGAAACGTGACAGCTGTGAATATTTCATGTTTGCATATAGTAGAAAATTGTAGAAAGTGCATAATTATAAGATATTATGAAGTGAGTGCGGAAGCATGCTGAAACCGTAATTAGATGATAAAAGGGTTCGTAGGAATGTTTATTAATAATAATTGCGGTCATCAGGGAAATGATTTTCTGGATTTGTAACAGGTGTGCCACATGCGGAACTGCATAGATTACCTTTTCCTCCCCAGTTCGTTTGCGATAATCACAAATTGGCATCCTCTGTGCTCTCTAACAGCTGTTACAATCCAATTGGCCCCACTTATATCCCCTCAGTCTGATAGGCTTGGCCTCAGACACAAGAGTATTAAATAACTTACTTCTCTGTGGGCCTGGCGATTAGATTGGTTCGTCACCGATGTGCAATTAGTTGAGAATATTCTCGGAGAATGCTCTCGTTCCGGAGAATTTATTATTAGCCATATGGTGCAAGGAAGCCTGAGGCTTATGTTGCACCAGCCAAAATAAATTTACAAGTTACCCTGAGAGAGAAGGGAATCACCACGAAAGAGAAGAATGATGATATCTAGCTCAGGACCCTATGTATGCCAAGCCCATACCCACCAGATGTGAGCCCCCCCCCCCTTTTTTTTTCTCGGAATGTTCTGTTAAAGATGAATGAATTCTCAAGAATATTCTGCCACAAGCAGAATATTCTTGAGAATTCACTTATTATGTGTAACATCCGATTATCTCTGCAAATTTCAAATTTAAATTATGTAATGAATTTTTTTAGAATTTTCATTGGAAGTGCCCCTCTCCCTCCCATGGTAAGCAGACCAGACCTGCATTTCTGAATCTCGACTCATTACCAAATCTGGTTTATAAAAAAAACAAATTAAACAATACAATAAAAAAAAAAAAAAAAAACCAGTGATTTCAGCGCAGGTTTCATTAATTTCCAGTAATAGCAGTACAGAAATGGGATTTTATGGAGAATAATTTTCTTAAATTTGTATTTATTTATATATCAATACATAAAATAAATGTTTTAAAAATATGAAAGTTTCATTGTTATATGGTCTGTTTAATTTCCGTGGTTAAGAGTATGCATACCCAGAAGATGTAGGCAATATGATGATTGTTACCAACTGACTAGGTGTTGAAACAAGGGGATGCAAGGTGCAGTAGGGACACCTTGCTTACTAGTGGTCACAAATTGGTAATAATTAACCAGTCTCAGGTGAACGGAGCACACAGTTTTTACCTTTTGAGTTATTAATGATTTCTCAGCATTCACAGTATGCAGTTTAGCCTGCAGACACACTTGTACAATGTATTACATGATAAAATCCATAAGAACTAGCATGCCACAGAACCCCTCCTCCTCCATTCAACAGCAGCAACTACTACTTTCTTTGTCAGATGATGCAGCTGATCTCTTGCTGATGCAAGGTACTGGTCTCACAGGAAATAGCTATTATTTGTGACTCAATCATTAGGGAATACTAAGAATTAGTACACATTGGTACTAATGATATTAAGAATAGGAGATCTGAGCCCTACAGTTAACAAGTATAGGGCAATATTGAGAAAAAGCTGTGAGTTAGGATTACATTTGAAAGTGGGTGGAATTTTTCACAGTCATGCTATGAGGGAGTACAATTTGAGAGCCTTATCAATCAATTTGGCCCAGGAAAGAATGTGCAAGCCTCGTGGGATAAATTTTTTCTCAGAATGGTCTGTACTTGTTAACAAGAGATACTGTTTTTACATGAATGAGATATACTTAAATAAAAGAGCTGCAACAATATTTGCTTGCTATCTTTATGTGGGACAGAAACTGCTATTTTGGGAGAGGGGTGATATACAGACTCAGGGCCACCACTAGACTTTATGCTGCCACAAGCAGAATATTTTTTTATGCCTTTATAGTGAGAGCATAAAACAAAAAGGTGACTTTGGTAGGATGCAGTAATGTGTTAGCTTGGACCACACAAAAAATTGTCTCATAATTTATAGTATATTGAAATAAAAATACTATAACCAGTTGGAGAATATTGGTGGGCAAAAGTACCTAAGAAGATTTGATTTCATTTATAAATTTAAAAAAGTGGCATTTGTCAGATATAATACTAGCAGGAAATTGTTAGCAAAGAAGTAGATCAATTATTTAGAAAGAATGGACAGATGAGGTGGCTAGTGTGCGTATGTTTTTTTTTTTGTTTTGCTAACGCTGTATAAACTTTCATGCATCATACTAATAAAGTTAATCTTTGAAAGTACTAATGTTAATGGATGTGTATTGAATAATATTACTTAACATTTCTTAATTATACACATATAATTAAACAGATATGTTTCGGATATAAAGATGTTTCTAAGCACATTCACATATACACATATTTTGGAGGGAATGGATGTGTGAAATGGTTTATTTATTTTTTTTTGGCTGATACTGCATAAGCTTGCTTTCTTGCATCATATGCCTCTACTACTACTATATATATAGATATGCATTCCCCCATTGTCTTCAGCTTGTCCTATTAAATGTAGTTTTAACGCAGTATTATTATTAGCTTTAGATAGTCCATGCATACTTGTGTATTTTTATGTAATACTCATGAACATGGTGTAGCTTTCGAAGAGATATATTTAGAGAAAAGAGACTTGAAAGTGTATGGGAGAGGAGAAATAAACATTATACAGTTGTAATTTAAACTGAAGTTTACAGAATGTAAAATTATAGAGCTTTATTGAGTGTTCTGTTCTATAAAGTTATAATCTTAGTAATTAATTGATAAGGAGATAACTGGATTCACTTCTGTTAATCACAGAAAAAAGAAAAAAGAAGAATTAATTTAAGAAAAATAAAATTGAGCCCACCTGAAATGTAATGCACCGCGTACATTACTAACTTGTTTGCATGTCTTTGTGAATGAAACATTGTATAATTAAGAAACTGTGTTCCTCTTTTCATATTAGGATTGAAAGAAATATAAGACATAAAAAATGAACATGTCAGACGTCGCTATCCAGTTACACTGTTGGGCAAAAAATGAAATGAAAATGAATTCAGGTTGCTATACTGAATCCAGTTTTCCCAGCATAGCAGAGTTCTCAGAGTGAGTAGAATTTTGATATAGTTCATTTACTTATTATTCAAATTGGCAGTAGAAATTGAACTTGATTCTGTTCTTGAAATTGATCTTGATATATTTGTCATTTCAGATGCTGGCATAGAGGTTATTTAAGTTATTGTTTGAATTACAAAAATTCATTGCATTTGTTCTGCTCTAGTGATAGTCACTGTTTTGTTGGTTTTATTATGTGAAATCATAACAACTATTCACCAATAAAAAGTTCAAAGCAATGGCTGTCGTTCAGAGCTTAGTAATTTTACAGCTTCAAAATATACAAAGATATAGGCTTACAAAATTGTGAAGCTGCTTTTGAATTACACTGTGTGTACAGGCAGATCAAGTTAGTGAGAATGATGAATCATGAAGTGATAGTGGCAGATCAATTAGATTCATCAATATGTGGTTTAATTTATGTAATAACTGTGATTGTTATTAATAATAAACTGTAATATGTGAAGTGTTGTAGTGCAAAAATGCTTTTTTATAAATGTAGTAAGAAACTCAGCAATATATACCAAATATATAAGTATGTATTTCCTGAGTTTATATAAAATACTTGTGCATTTTATATAAACTCAAGATAATTTGGTTTAATATAAATGTAGGCAATTTGCTAAAAGAAATTGCTGAAAGAAGAAACATTAGTAAACCACATAAAGTATTTTTAAGTAGAATTTATTGTGCTGAAATAATTGGTTTCAAAAATTATAATAGTGTGCCATCATGTGTATCCTATTTGAAATCCTACTTATTAATTGCTAGCATTTCTAGTTTTTCTGTGGAATCTTCTCATCAGGCCTAACAATAAGAGTGGGAAAGAAAACATAATTTTCAACATTATAATTAACTTAGATGTGAATGAAATAATCACCAGCATAATGGAGACAGTGCTTCACATCCCCCCCCCACACAGCATTATTAAATACTGTTAAATAAATAAACATCTTTATTGTACAAAAAAATATGTAATATATCTGTACAAACCTATCATGGCAAAAATCACAAGTTAGCAATGTAAGATGAGTTAATAGGTTAATTTGAGATGATATAGGTAAAAAAAAAAACGTGCGCGTGTACATACACACACAGGGCATTATAAAATAAAAGTAATAATTAATTTGCCTGTAGCACAATAAAGAATATATCAGTGAATTTGATAAATTAATCACACATGGTGCTGGAGTTCTCTAAATAATAGTTGCAGCAGTCTACAGAATAATTTCAGAATATATCTTATCAGCGAAGTGAAATTCTAATTCCATAACTCCATCTAATTACACTGGCCAACATGATTTTTACTTCCACTAATATGGCAGCTGTTTATAGTCAATTTTTATGCATAGAATCCAATCTAAAGAGCAATTATAACCCTTGGTTCTCGGTTAAACAGAGGAAGTTACTTAGAGCAGGAAGTAAAATAACAGTATATCACAAACATCTCAAAGTGTTTTAAAAATATTTCGTTATGTAAGACAATATATGTTTCTGTATATTAGTAGTTATTAGTGGTCTCTTGAATGAACTGGACATTGAACACAATCATAAAAGGTAGTGAAAAGATATTTGGATCATATATACTGTTTTCATTATTTTGGAGAAGATTCCTGTTGTATATGGGTCATGGGGTGGGAAGATGAGAGAAAAATAAGCACACAGATCTGGCTAACCCTCTGCAACAATAAAAAAAAATTCTCCATTAAAAAGAATGTCTTACTCTTTTCAGGTTTGTGAATATTAAGTTTCTCAATATCCATTATTTTTCCTTTGAATTGATTAAGAAATTGGAATTGCTACTAATAAAATAGTAGCTAATAAATACTGATAATTGCTAGTACTGATAATTGATAGTTCATAGCTATGCAGTGTTAATAAAAAAAATTGATATCATGCCAGTTATTAAATTTATCAATAACTAATATTTTTCTCCTTTAACATTTTTCATTTTCTTTTTGTTTTATGAAGAATATGCAGAGGATCAACGAATCAGAATATATGGAAGTATGTTATCTCAAATGTATACTCCATTAGGTAAGTAGCTGCCAGAAAATTGATGGAAGCAGTTCAATTAGGAAAATTCTATTTCACGTACATTTTGTAACTTTGCATTGTACTACTGTTTAAACTTATGTTGAAACATTTTTTTTTTAATGTTTTGAATATACATACTGCCTAATTATTAAAAAGCAGGATTTGAAGCGACAGGATGTTTTTATTTATTTTTTTAAGAGTGGGTAAATGGCGCAATGGTAATTCATTTATTTGCAGAATTTTGTTTGATAAGTTATACAAGTACATAAAGTAAGTGGCAAATCTGTTCTTTGATATGATATCCACTGTATTGCCAAAAATTTACAGAACCCCTAGGATTTGGCAAATATGAAGCATACTCAACATTCACACGTCAGAAATGTGTATAAAAGCAACTGCATTCATGCTAAAAGTAAGCAAATCAAAGAAGATGATCTTATTACTTTTAGCATGAATGAATAGATTGGTTGAGGCAGTGAGCTGAGTGACTCTCAACAGGAAGTCAGAATGTCTTATTAGCATTCAGTCTGTTTATGCCATTGTGGCAAAACTGCAGTATCCTGTCTGGTGCAATTACCAAATGAAAATATTAGTAGGAGGACAATATATAAAGACTTGTGTAGGATCAGATTTTATTATTATTATTATTGTTATTAGCCATATAGTGCAAGGAAGCGTGAGGCTTGTGCTGTACCAGCCAAAAAAAAAATTTCCAAGTTACCCTGAGAGAGAGAGAGAGAGAAGTAGAAAGGAATTGCCAAGAAAGAGAAGAAGGATGATATCCAGCTCACAACCCTGGGTGTGCCAAGCCCATACTCACCAGATGTGAGCCTCCAGGGTTAAATGGAAGAATTGCAACACACAAATCAAACCAAAGCATGCAGTGCATAACCTATCATAATTGTTCTGTGGAATGTTGGAAAGCTGTGTTATGGAATAATGAATTACAGTATATGGTATTCTGATCTGATAGCCATGTTTGATTGGAGTAGGTGCATGCATTCACAACATTATTTACCAGAGAATGTCTTCATAACTGAAGTTTGGCGGAGGTGCTGTAACTATGTGCATTGTTTCTTGTAATTTGAGCTTGGACTTGGTTGTCATTCCTGGAACAACGAATACCATGCAGCACATTGATATTTTAGACATTTTCAGTTTTCCTGCACTCTGGCAACAGTATGGAGAGGGTGCTTTTCTGTTTCAGCATGACATTGCACCATGTCATACTGTACAGCCTCTAATGACTTTGTTTAAAGATATGGGCATACAAAAGCTTCATTGGCTTTCCAAGAACCCAACTTAAATCCCATTGAACACCTTTGGGATGAATTGGAGGAATGGCTTTGGACTAGGCTAACATGCTTGCAATTAGTAGTTGAATTGACTGCTGAGTTCCTAGAAGAATAGACCAAAATACTACCTTCCTGCTATTGGTTCAGAATCTACTGAAGAGGATGTAGTCTGCAATTAAGGCCAAAAGTGAGTCATCTTGTTGTTAAGTATTGTACCAATAAACGGTTCTTTGAAACATGCAGGTTTCCAATTGCTTTTGGCAATACTGTAAAATCCCAATACAACAAACTTCTTGGGGATACACAAATCTTTCATTATACTGAAATTTCTTTCTAATGAATATTACTGAAAATTATTTCAAAAGAATCATTATGATGTGATTTTTTCTGATATACAGGGTGTCTCAAAAATATTGGTACAAACGTTGAGGGGGAGGTAAGTAATATCTAAAGGAATGTGAATCGCATAGGAACCCATAACCAGAAACGTCACGAGAAAGTAGTAGCAGAGGCGCAAGAAGCAGAAATGACACAAGAGAGTAATTAGTGGCAAACATTTATTTGACATAATATTAACAATGGAGTACGAGATGGATGCATTTCATGATGTTACAACAGATGCTCGAAGGTTCCACCACGAGACGCGATGCATGCGTGACACCGACACAGCATGGATTGGCGGACACGGTCGAACACACCTGGAGTTTCTTTGACAGTAGCAGCAGTGCAGACGAGTCTTGCCACGAGATCCATTTCCGTCTCCACAGGCGATTCATACACGATAGATTTGAGGGCCCCCCACAGAAAGAAATCAAGGCTCGATAAATCAGGTGAGCGTGGGGGCCAGGCAACGGGTCCACCATGGCCAATCCATTGACGCCCAAAACGCCTGTTCAAATGGTCACGAACACACCTTCCATAATGGGCAGGCGCCCCGTCATGTTGAAACCAAATTTTGCATCTCACATATTCTGGAACATCGTCAAGTAACCCTGGTAGAACTTGTTCAAGAAAGATCTGATATTTATCGGAGTTCATGCGGAATGGTAACAAGTATGGGCTGACTAAGCAGTCACCGGCCATACCTGCCCAAACATTTATTGCGAAGCGATGTTGTGCTGCATGAGGGCGCACACCGTGTGGGTTGTTGTGAGCCCACACATGAGCCTTGTGTTGATTGAATAAGCCTTCCCGAGTGAAATAAGCCTCCCCGAGTGAAATAAGCCTCATCCGTGAACAAAACACAGGCTGGAAAATTCAAGTCTTGTTGAACACTTTCTTGGAGAAACCACTGCGCAAAAGCCACACGGGCAGGATGATCTTGGGGGAGCAGTAACTGAACCCTTTAGTGATGAAAGGGGTGTAAGGAATCGTCATGCCAGACGTGCTGTACACTGCAACGAGACAATCCTGAGGCAGAGGCAACGGCACGTGTGCTGGTAGTAGGATTATTCTGGGCGGCATTCAACACACTTTCTTCCTTGGCGGGAATTCGCGTCGAACGTGGTCTGCCCGCACTACTCCTGTTACCTCTAAATGACCCATAATCACGCAAATTTTGATGCATATGCTCAAACAAACGATGGTCCGGTACATGTCTGTCTGGGAAGCGTTCTCCATAAATTCGTTGAGCGGCTCGTCCATTGCCCTCTGCTAATCCATACACTAGGTGCATGTCTGCCAGCTCACAGTTCGTATATCGATGCATGCTCTTCGTGCGGAAACTACTGCTTGAATGAGTAAACCAGAAATTTTCCCTCTTGCGAACTGATGAACAGCGTCGTCTACCGACTTACGGTGATGTTTCCGGTTATGGGTTCCTATGTGATTCACATTCCTTTAGATGTTACCTACCTCCCCTAAACGTTTGTACCAATATTTTTGAGACACCCTGTATATTAATTGTAATTTCTGCTTTATTTTACTTAATTATTGATGATAAAATCAATAATAAATAAAATGTGATGATATGTATTCATAGAGAAGATCATCGTATAACAGTAAGGCAACTGGCAGAGATGTTGAGAATATCAGTAGGTTTGTTTCTTTGGGGATTTTTTTGGCGCATTGGCATCTATGGCCATAGTGTGCCGAATATCAGTAGGAAGCATGCATGGTATTCTTTGTGAATATTTGCATATGACATTGTTTCTGCACACTGGTTTCCAAGACTGCTCACACCTGAGCAACAGCAAGTTTGCATGGAGGTTTTTCAGGAGTTGGAACGGATGGTTACTGGCGAGGTTCTGCACAACGTGATAATGGCATATGAGACATGGTGTCATCATTTCGACCCAGAGAGTAAGACTTTGTGTGGAAGTTTACTTTATCACCAACACCGAAAAAAGCAAAAGTTGTGACTTCTGCAGGAAATTTTATGGTCATCCTTTTTTTGACATTCAAGGAATTATTTACCAGCATGTCGTGCCATGTCATACAAATGTTATGAGACTTTACTGCACAACTGTACTGCACACTTTGCGAGATCACATTCATTGCAAATGACCACAACTGCACACAGGTGGATGGATGCTGCATCACAACAATGTGAGACCTCACATTGTTCATGCTATCATCGAGTACTTAGCCAGCATTAATGTCAGATATATTCTTCATCTGCCGTACAGCTCTGACCTTGCACACTGCAATTTTTTTTTTTTTCATTTCCAAAGTTAAAGGAGGAGTTGCAAGGAAAATTTTCCATTTTCAGAAGTTGTAATGACATCTGAGGTGATTCCCAAATGCATCTCAAAAAATTGGAGAACAATTGAAGAAAGTGCATTTCATAAAATGGGGACTACTTTGAAAAGGACCATCAAAATATGGATGATTAATGAAGGTATGTTATGAAAAAAAATTGGGATCACTGTTTACTGAATAGTCCTCATATTAATAATAAATTTTGTTTTTAGTGTTAACTTTTATCTTCTGCATTAATATGAAAATGCAACTTTAGTGCAATCTAAAATATGTGCATACCAGGAGGAGAAAAGAAAAAGCACAATCATTCGGAAAGGTGGAAAATAAAGTAATGGTGGGATAATTTATTTTATGATATCTTTTAAAATTTAATTTTTTTTCCCTCAAGTGAATGCTCTCATGCTTACAATATGACTACACAGTGCCACTCATAATTTTGAATTATTTTTTATAAAAACTATTTCATTCAAATATGATACGCAAAGCACTAATAATAATGAAAGACAGCTAGGACTGAAGCATATTTTTGTTATAATAAAGTCTTTGTTAAAATGGTATTTGCTGTAATAGGACTTCACTGTATAAGTATATGCTGAAAATGCAAATACAAGATGGGATAAAATTTTTGGCAAACTTTTTTGAGGAAATGGTGTAGTTACAAATCCTCAGTAGTGTAGAAGTAAAGAAAATTCGGCATGGAATTTACTGTTACTTCCTACATTTGGTCATCAATTCATAAAAAAAAAATGTAAGAGTTAGCAGTAAACTGGAACTGTGTGTGTATGTGTGTGTGTGTTTTTTTTTTTTAAACAAGCTTTATTTATCATTATATTTAATAAACAGTTTTTATTTTTTCAGAGGGTGAATTTTTCTTCAGAGTAGAGGTACAGTATCCTCTACAAGCCGCTAAATCATTGATCTAGAATCATTAGAACTATAGAACTAAAGACATTTCAGCATGGAGATTACTGCTACTTCTTACATTTTGGTTATCAATTCATGATTAAAATGTTTGGTTAAAGAAGAAATGCATAACCATCTGGACAGGCATGCAATTATACTGCAGTCACAGCATTTATTTGTTAAGTGTCAGTCTTCTCTAATCAGTCTGATAGGTTATATGATGCTGATGCAATAACCATTGAACTGGATGCAAAAAATAATTTTGATACCATACTTGGATTTCAGAAAGACTTTTGATACTGTTGCACATAAAAAACTGCTATACAAACTGTATGCAGTACTCAAGGTGTGGCCTGAGTACTGCATACAGGTCTGAAGGCTTTATGCAAAGAGATAACACCTCCTTTTCCCTACTTGAAAAATTCCTGTATATCATTGACAATACCCCATTACCTGCTCAGGAAGCCTGTCTGCATTGCTCAGAAAACTTCATATCTGACTGCACAACTACTACCAGGTCTTTTTCATTTTCTACCACCCTAAGTGTACCACACAGTTGGTATGTTTCTCTGGGGTTACTTCTACCCATATGCAGTACTTTGCATTTGTCAATGTTAAACTTCAGTTGCCACTTCTCATCCCATCTGCCCAAATTTTCTAGATCCTGTTGCAGTAGCACACTGCCATTACTGTCATTAACAACCCTGCAAACCTTTGTCTCATCTGCAAACTTCAACATTAAGCCTGATATACCTTCATCAATATCAATGATAAATATACAAAACAACAGTGGGCCCAACACCGAACCCTAGAGATTCCACTAATAACGAAGAGAAACCTACGAAGTCCACGAAGAGCAGCGTCCATTGATTACCACTCTGTCTTCTCCAACTCAATCATCCTTTTATCCATTGTAGCAAATTGCCCTTAATACTATACTGCTCCAATGTGAACAGTAGTCTTCCATAAGCAACAATATCAAAAGCTATCCTGAAATCCAAATATACAATATCAGAATTATTTTTTGCATCCTGTTCCTTTGTAACCACATCACAGTATCTAATCAAATTTGTCAGACAAGACTTTCCCTTAACAAACCCATGCTGTGTCTGAATTATTACTGCAGCCCTGTCTAGATGATCCTGAATTGCTTCTTTAACCAGTGACTCCATTATTTTCCCTGGAATGGAAGTTAAACTAACAAGTCTGTAATTACTCGTGTCACTCTTTGATCCCCCTTTGTGAATTGGGAATTGATACACTTGCACATTTCCAGTCCTTGGGGACTTCCCCTGAGTCCAAGGATGCTCTCATAATTCTGGCTAGAGTATTGCTTGCTTCCTTTGTCTCATCCTTTAATATAACTAGATAGATCCCATCCACCCCAGATGCCTTTCTTATGTTTAACTTCAACAATTTCTTTTTTTTTTTTTATGATAACCCCAAACATGATAGGTATTAGAACCTATAGTACTTAGTACCATACTTGGGTTGGAGGTTGAGAAGACGAAAGAAGATATTTGTTGACATTAGACATGAACTTCTGTAGCCTATAATTTTCAGGAAATATGTATGAAGGAAGGTTGTTCCAGAAAATGGCAGTTGAATAAATAAACGAGGAAGATGAAAAGTTGGTCCTGTGAGTGTGAAGTTGGACAGTAAGTGGATGTTGGCTTGTGGCGGCATGTGTTCGGACTGTTTTGAAACAGAGAGAATCTGTTTATAGAGGCCAATTCAGAAGAACAGTGACCATTGAAGTATCTGTAGAAAAAGCATGCAGCAGAAACAGTACATCTATGATACAGGAAATGGATGTTTTTTTTTTTTTTTTAAAAAAAATTAGCAACTAAGGGCGTATTGCTCCGGGATATGCGGTGGTCATTCCCTGACCTTTCCGCATCCTCCGTATTTAGTGGTGACGGGCTCGAACCCCGGTCTAATCAAGAAGCGTGTGCTACACACTGCTGCTCCTTCCCACCTGGCTACGGAGGCACCTACACAGCAAATGGAAAGACTCTGTTAGAGATGAGTCATTAATTAACCTAAGTTCCCTCTTCTGAATGGAATCTAGAAGCCTGAGAGAGAGGTTTTGGGGGCACCGCCCCAGATGTGGAAACAATATTCCATGGTAGGGCGGATTTGAGATTTGTACGGAGTGAACAGCTGTTTGGAAGAAAAGTAACACCAAGAGCGAAAGAGAAAACCAAGTTTTTTAGATGCAGAGGAAGCAATATTTGTAATGTGCTTGTGCCAATTCAGGGTAATCCCCAAAAGAGATATATCATCTTGCCTAGAAATCGGAGTGTCACCAAAGATAAGCATAGGAGCAGAAGAATCCTTTTTGCGAGATATAAGACAACACTGAGATTTAGAAGGATTAAAATCAACTAAGTTGTCTTTGCTGCACTGGAGAATTACCTGGAGATCGGCATTTAAGGAATTGGTAGCGGATATTTGAGAAGTTGAAGCTGATTGAGCAGGGCAAGGTTTCTCAAAATGGAAAGTGGAATGCAATGTGCTATCATTGGCAAAACTACGGAAAGGATTTCCAGTCAATGGAAGAGGGTCATTAATATACAAGAGGAAAGGATTGGGAGAAAGAACCGAATCTTGGGGGACACCAGCATTAGTGGAGAAGTTAGAAGACAGAGAGCCATCTACTATCACCCCCAGTGAGTGATCAGAGAGAAAACTGGATAACGAATTACAAAAAACAGTTGGCAAACCATAAGATGGAAGCTTATTTAGAAGACCTTTATGTTAAACATGATCGAAAGCCTTTGAGATGTCAAGAGCAACTGCTTGTGTTTCACCGAACTTTTCCATTGAATTTGTCCATAAATGGACATATTCAATGGAAAAACGGAATCTATACTGGCGATCATTGATCAGACAGAAGGTTTATAGGTAGTTTAAGAGTTGGCGGTTAATTGATTTCTCCATTACTTTAGAAAGAGTAGAAGTAATTGCAATGGGACGATAATTGGATGGAAGGGATTTTTAGGAATTGGCTGGATATGAGCAAATTTCCAAGCAGAAGAGAAAACACCTTTGGAATAAGAAAGTGAAAAAAGGCAGCAAAAAACAGAAGTTCAGAAGCACAAGTTTTGAGCACATGTGGAGAAATACCATCAGGACCTGGAGCTTTCTTAGCATCGAGATTCGTCAAAATCCTTCTGACATCCTTTTGATGGAAGACAACAGGAGGCATTGAATGGAGCGTGTTGGGAATGGTGGGATGTGTTTCACCAAGATCATTAATACATGAGTTGGAAGAAAAATGGGATGCTAGCAGGTCCGCTTTATCCTTGGCTGAAGTGACAATAGGTGGGAGCAGAGATGGGAAAATCAATGCAAGAGTTAGAAGAAAAGCAGAATGCTAGTAAATTAGCTTTAGCTGAGGTGGCAATAGAACCATCTGGTTTTGACAGAGGTGGGAGCAGAGATGGGCAAAAGTTGCAGCCAATAGCTTTGGCAAGAGACCAGAATGCTCGGCTGCCATTAGGGCAAGAAACAAGTTTTCTACTCTTAGCCTGTTCAAAATCTAGTTGTGAGATTTAATGTAGGCAGAAAATGAAACTGAATAATTGGAAACAAGCCAATTACAATATGCAACATTCTTCTTTTGAACAACCTTAGCACATTTATTGGAAAACCAAGGTTTAGATAAAGGATGAAATTTTAAAGTGGAGTGTGGGATAAAGGATTCCATTCCAACAAGAAAAATTTCACTGACACGATCTGAGCAAACTTTGACATCAGAAGTTTTAAAACAGTAATCCGACCAAGGAAAAGAAGAAGAAAACTCTCGCAGGTCATCCCATTTTACATTCTTTTAATGCCAAACAACAAGACGTTGGAAATAGCCATGAGATAAAGGTTCCATTGGTAACCTTTATCTCATGGCTATTTCCAAGAGGCAATCACCAAGTTGTGATCTGAAGTGCCCAAAGGACCACTCACTTTAATTGTGTACTTAGAAGGGTTGTTTGTGAGAAAAAGTTGTTTGTTGCCTGTATGGTTAGGATTGTCCGGTAGTCTTGTAGGTAAATGAACCATCTGTGCAAGGTCATTAGTAATTATAAAAGCCTCAGCATCTCGACCAGCTGGGTCAGTGTGACTAGAAAATGGAAGCCAACTGAAGTTATGAACATTAAAATCACCAAGAAAAATTACCTCACTGTTAGGAAAGTTGGACTGGAGAAAGTCAAGTTGCAAAGAGAGGAAGTCAAAGAGCTCCAACCTCTACTCCACTTTTCTTTCAGTTATTACAAAATCATTAAGCTCTTTGCTAGAGTTTAATAAGCTTCTCTCTGCCATTTCCCTACGGAGTTCCTCGTGTGAATGTAAATGCAAAATGCTCATTCAGTTTGTCAGCTAAATGAGTGGGATCATCAACAGTTGAACCATCAATATCAAGTGGCCCAACCTGATTCTTCCCCTTCCTTCTAGAGTTTAATGTAAGTGAAGAACTCTTTGCTGTTTTTCGTAGCATCCTTTGCCAAAGATATCTCGTAATCTGCCTTCGCTTGCCTAACCTCCTTTGTGACTTGATTACAGACTAGCTTATATCTACCAAAGGCTTCTGTGCAATTTATATGCATTTCGTGCATTTTCTTCTCTGTCACGAGTCTCATTAATTCATCTGACATCCATTTAGGCCTAAACCTTGAACAGTAATAAAATGTTACTTAATTATAACAATGCAGTGTATTCTGTGTTCCTTCCAACCAAGGAAGGAGCATAAAATATATACTGCATTTGGCTTTCTGCTGTACTGGCCCTTTCTTTCATCCCACTGCAGTGAATGTCATCTTGCAATGTACTGTTAATAGTTGTATATTATATTTACAAATGGTGATATTTATGCGATTAACATTTGTGCGCTTTTATGTAATTTGTATTTAATTGTTTTTTTTGTGTGTGTGTGTGTGTGTGTGTGTGTGTGTGTGTGTGTGTGTGTGTGTGTGTGTGTGTGTGTGTGTGTGTGTGTGTGTGTGTGCAACCTTAAAATATTAATATATTAGTTATTCTGAGTGTATCGTTAGATTCTGTTGTTACTTTTAGTTGTGCAATTAGTGTTATGTGTTCCCATGTTTTTAAGGCCTTAACTCTATTATTGCGTTTTATTGTGAATGTAATTTTTACTTGTGTACCAGAATCCTTAAAATGTTTGTTTTATTTTTTTATTATAGGACAGTTGAAAGAGTGAAAGGAAATTTGAAACTGTATCCTTTTTCCCTCCCCAACTCCCAAAAAGTAGTGAATTAATGTTATTAAATTGCTATGACTGAAGTATTTCTTTAATTTGTAAAAATATAATTTCAACAATAATAGTAATCCTTTAATGCCTAAAATAAAATATATCAGATTTATAGGCATACACCTTCACAGCAAATCTGCAGCATTTACAATTCAAGAGAATAAACAGAAATGTAAGAAAATATAAAAATTACAAAACACGAGAAAATATATTAAACCCTACGTATAACATAATTTAAACCCTGTAACATAGTGAATAATAAAAGAGCATTATTCACTGATCAGAGGTCATTGCCTAAGTCTTTATTGCTGAAAAGCTCAAATTACTTGGAGAAAAATCTGTGAAATATTTTTTATTCTGGCTTCTAGTTTCATTCAAGCATCTGTTGAGGTGCTCTCCCATCATAATACTGTGAAGTTTCATATGGCAAAATGATCATTGGAAATGCTGAGGATGTTTGTTGCATTTATGATACTGAGGAACTCCCACCTGGAAGCTGTTGGAACAGAATTTAGACTGAGGAAAAGTTGAGAACCAAACTCTGTATTAATAGTGTCCAAATTTGATGTGACACCAATTTAAGACCCTGTATTCACATGCTAAAAGAGGACAAAGGGCGGTAGCATCCGAAGCTTGTCATAAAGGACAACAGTAACTGAACAAGGAGACAGTATTAGGTGGAATAAAATTTCAGCAATTTTAACTTGCATCAGAAAGCAATCTGTTTATCAATCAGTTTTCATGGACCAGAAAGCTCTTAATATTGTAGAGTAGAGGAATTAGATATAGGGATGAAATAATAATTTAGAATTGAGGTGAATGCCCAAAACTTAATCCTTCAGAGGATGCTCTAGTTACAGTGTTGAAAACAAGGTACAGCTGATTGGGTACATTGAGTAGTGGAAAGATTAAGTACAACATTGGCTAGCACTGTTATGAGTATTAGTAGTGGAAAATGATGCAGGAAAGTGAGCTATACAGCATTAGCCAGGGGGGTAAAAATACACCAACACTTCCCACATCAGCTGTCCATTCCCTCTAGCAGTTTGTCTGGTTCTTCCTTGGATAAATTCTGATAAATTTATCAGAATATCTGATAAATTTATCAGATATTCTGGAGGAACACAACAAAATACTGTTCCCTCATTTCTTTTGAAAGAAAATCTAACTTTCAGGTGAATTAAAATATAAAATTTTTTTTTTTTTCCTAAAAAATTCATGTTAAATCTATATAATATATTTTTAAAATTTATCTTGCAACAGCCTCGACTCACCATTTGTTCTGTGGGTTCTATTCATTCTAAATTCATAGTTCATAATTGTCAGTCAGTGCATGGAGAACAGCTGATTTTCACAATGAAGAGCGGACCATGTGTATTTTATAGTATGTGTATTTCTGCCCATAATTAATTGCTGATTTTAATGATTTCTCAAAATAACATTACATGCCTGGTATAAATTATTACATATGAATTACTGTATTTGGTTTGTGTCTTTTGAATACTGTTCAAAAGGAATACTGTTAATGGATTTTGGCTCTATAACATTGAATAACAAATGGTTTTGTAACATTTTTTCACATTGTTTTCCATATTTTCTCCATAAATAATGAATAAATTTGTTTTTAAATAATGATAATTACTGTGATTGGGAAGATCACAGTAATTATCATTATTAAAAGTATCAAAAGGTATCCATAATTATAAAAATTGTCTTATTATTATTCTTAAATATCATGGAGAAAATTTTAGGTGCATTTGCATGCATTTGCATGTAGTTGCCTTCACCCTTCTGTCTGTATTTGAATGTTTTTAATGTGTGAAATTAATCTGTTTGTAAGGTATTCATGGATTTGTGAAGCCATTCCAAATTTCATTAAAATTGGACAAATAGAAATCTGGCAATTATTATTTCTTTGTTTTTGTTTTTTAATCATACATGTTACACAAGTTATCTATATATTCTATATTGTAGCTGAAGCATTGAATATTATGTTGGCTGCTGTGCACTCAGGAATGAATGGGCAGTGTGGAGAGTGTGCAGAAACAAAATATTCTTGGTTCCTGCATAAAAGTTGTTGCTAAAAGAGCAACAACTTTTATGCACAAAACTGTACATTATTTTCGTTATCAGTTCACTAAATATATAAATTGTGAATTATTGCAATTTGCTTCTCATTAATCACAGTAGATATGTGAAATAAGTGTTATATTTCATATAATGCTTATTTCACATATATAATATTAGTACAGGTAACCCTCGTACAATACGGTAATTTGGTTACTACAAAATCTCGTGTAATGCGAAACCGTGTTATACGGGACTAAGAACCAGTACAAAAAGAGGGGTTATATTCCAAAAGCTAACAAAAATACATCATTTTTTTTATAACTATCGGAAACTTAATTTTTATAACAGTAATAACTAAATATTTTAACATTATTTTTATAATAGTAGTAACTTAAATAGTAAGTAGCAACTTAATAGTAATAATATACGTTCATTTAATTTTTCTCCTCTTTATCGCTGCTAAGTACAATCAAAAGAGAATGTTTTTTTTTCTGTTGCAGAATTTCACCTTCTGAACTTTCTTCTTCAGCATCTAGATTTTGTGTGTCTAATTGCTCGGCTAAGTTTAGGCCTTTTAGTGCAAAAATTTGGAACTTCAGAATTTTCATCTGCGCTATCTTCTTCTGAATTGATTTGGTTTACCTCCGATGCCATTTCCACCAAATCTGCTTTGCCAGCCTCTTTTTCTATCAGTAATTCTTGAATGTCTTCAATAGTCATGTCATCAAAACCTTCCCCTCCTACCGGTAAGTTCTACTATTGCACCTGTTCGACCATATTTCCTGAATGAACAGACTCTGGCCAACATGCATTTAATGTTGACTGTTTTACTTCTTTGAGTGATAAAGCTATGATTCCGACACAGTCCACAATTGAAAAATGTTTCGATGCCTCCATCACTTGAACAGATTCGGAATCAATTTTTTCCAAAATCCATTGTAATGATTTTCTGATCTAATTAGTTTTAAAGGTAGATATAATGCCTTGATCAAATGGCTGAATTAAAGAAGTTGTATTAGGTGGTAGGAACATTACTTCAATATTTAGATGACTGAAACCTTTTGGATGGCCTGGCACATTATCCAATAGTAATAAAACTTTGAAATCTAGATTTTTCCATTTCAATAAATAACAAAGAACATGGCATGCAAAAGTTGCAATAAACACAATATGCGCAAATGAGATACGGAGTAATGAGTTTCTAAAAATTTATTTATGTTTTTTATATGATTGAATATCTCATGGAAGGGGAAACACATTTCACCATAATAATGTGGAAACCCACAGAATTCCAGCTATCAGAACTGTCGCAAAGACAATAAGATTGAGTTACTACCCGATTATAATTGATTGCACTAACAGAAAAGCCCAATAAACCAGAAAGTGCAAATTGTTTTTATTGCTTTATGGTAGTGACCTCCAGAGATGTGCTTTAGAAAAATACCATGAAGACGATAATGACTAGCGAGTCAACAGCAGGGATTCACAAAAAGGAATGGAAACATTAAAAATTACATCTAACATAATAGCAGGGTTTCCCAGCACAAAAGCTCAAAAATACCATGTTATGCGAGATTTCCAGCAATTTTCAAACCATGTTAGAGTGAAACCTTGTTGTAGAAGTACCATGTTGTGTGAGGACTGCTGCAATTTATCAATCGTAAGGAGATTTATGATACTGTATATATCCAGTAATTTATTCCGTTAGAATCTGTATATTGCTGATGAAGGGGTCCATTTTACCCTGAAAGCTACATTCTTGTCATTTGTCATTAAATTTATTACTGGATATATACAGTATCATTCCTTACACAATGGAATCCAGTACAACAGGCCCATTTGTATTTATCAATCGTGTGTGTTGTAGAAGTACCGTGTTATACGGGGGTTGCCTGTATTAGTAGGGGCAAATGATGCCAAAACACAAGCTTATAGAGCATCAGCATAAAAAAAAAAAATCTACTCTACCAACCTCACCTGCCATCCCTCCAAAAAATTTGTCTAGTTCTTCCTTGAATTTACTCAAACTACCCTCTTCCACAACAGAAGATGGAAGTTTCTTCCAACAACCAAACACCTGTTGGCTGAAGGCATACTTCTGCCCATCAGTCCTGCAACCATCCTTCCTCAATTTAATTTCAATTTATGCTCCCTCATATGTGTAATCTCAGTAAGGAGAAAAATTCCATCAACATTGAGCTTACTCAAGCCATTCAAGGCCTTAAACACTGCAATCAGATCTCCTTTCAGGTGTCTAGTCTCCAGATGCTGTAATTTGCAGAATTGAAGCCTTTCTTGGTAAGAGCACCCTTTTGTTCTCTTCATCAATCTTGTTACCCTTTTCTGCACATGTTCCAGCAGATCTACATCCTTCCTAAAATGAGGCCTCCAGACCTGTATACAGTACTTGAGATGCAGCCTAACCATGGCCTTGTACAAAGGGATAATCACCTCCTTATCCCTGCTCATTGACAAAACTCCATGAGTTGCCCTGGCAATCAGGCTGCACAATTACCCACAGATCTTTTTCATTTTCCACTATGCTGAGTGTGGATAGTGTTAATGTTATTATTAGTTAGTGTGCATAGTGTTGTTATTATATTTAAGTAAATTACTTTAATGTAGTATTCTCAATTAAATTAAATTTGAACAGAAATCATGCCTCATACCTCAGAAAGTAAAAGTAAGTAAAGTAAAGTGCAGCCATTATCAACCCACTGCATGATGGAAGCCTCCTCAACAATTCATGCTGAGGGAAATGGACCATAATCTGCCATGCTGGTCCAGTGCAGGTTGGCAGATCGACCGTATTCAGCAGTCAGGGGCTTGAACCCCGGTCCACTCGGAGAGTGTGTGCTACTGCACTCCCGCTCCTGCCCACTCGGCTACGGAAAGTAGCGAAAGTACTGTGTCTTGGGGGGAGAACTTAGGGAGGTGATTGTCCTTCAAATCACAGCCTCACAAAATGTACTGCTTGTTTGATGTTTGCAGACTAACTGGAATGGGAATATGATACGACCAAGGGAAATGTCTTTGTGTGTGTTCAATGTAAAGAGTGTGAGGATATTAGGCATCAACTCAGCATTCTGATGAGCAGTTACATGAAGCATCTCAGAACAAAAAGCACGGGGAATTCATGGAACAAGGAAATACATGGGTTGTGTTAGGGAAACTAAGCGTAAGAAGAGGTGCAGGTATACTTGCATGTACGCCAATTCTGGAAGTATAGTAAATAAATTTGATGAATTTGAAGTGCTTGTTAAATCATCAAATGCAGCATTATGGGGATATCAGAGATGCAGTAGTACTCAGATATAAGGGATTCAGAATTTGAATATGGAGAGTACAATGTATACAGAAAGAACATAGTGTTTATCGTCAAGCGGCACTGGGGGTCTTCCCTAAAACCATGTGTATACAGAAAGAACAAACAGGACAGGAGGGAAAGAGGGGTTATACTTTTAGTTAGTATTAAATCTAAGGCAGTGTATCCATTCAACATGGTGGGCAGTGCAATATTGAGTCAGTTCAGTGTGACATGAGCACTTGAAATATAAAAATGAGAGTAGGAGTGTATTATAGGCCAAAAGACTGTGATCAGTACAACAAACAACTGCACAGAAAAATAGAATGGGTCAGTAAATCAGAATTATTTTCTGGAACTTGGGGGTTTGTCACTCGCACACTAGCAAGACTTTTGTGGATTTATTGAATGACTGTTTTCTTCAACAGAAATGTTAGAAATACAACGAGAGAGAGAGAGAGAGAGAGAGAGAGAGAGACTAGAGTGGTCTCAGGCATTTTTTAAATTCTGTACAGTGGGACCAACTAGTGATGTTGCCAACATCATTAGTTGGTCCCACTAATAATGTACACTCTTTCATACCAACTAAGAAATACTGTTCCAGGCTTAGACCTAAATGGATGTCAGATATTAAGACACATGGCAGAGAGGAAAAATTCATGGGTTGCAAATAAATTATCAAGCAATGCAAAAGCCCATGGTAGATATAAATGGTGTGTAATCAAGTCACAAACTCATAACCTGCCTTATGCAAGCTAAGGCAGGTTATGAGAAGTCTCTGGCAAAGAATGCAAAGAAAAGCAGCAAAGATTTCTTTACTTATTAACAGTAGAAGGAAGGGATTAAATCACATTAGGCCACTTGATGTCAATGGATTAACTGTTGGTGACCTGCTCAGATTTCTGACAAATTAAATAGGTATTTTGCATCTATATTCACACATTAGGAATTCTTTAGGGGGAGGATGCCAGAAGTTTATCAAACTCCAGCAGAGAGCTAAATGACTTTGTGATAACTGAAAGGAAAGTGGAAGAGAAATTGTTTAAGCTGAACATAAATAAGGCACCTGGAGTGGATGGGATCCATCCAAATCATATTAAGGGAGACAGCAAAGGAGATGAACAAATACTTAGCCATAGTTATGAGAGCATCTTTGGATTCAGTGGAGGTAACTATGGACCTCAAATGTGCAAATGTACCCCAATTCACAAAGGGGGAGAGCAAAGGGTGACATCAGTAATTACAGACCTGTTAACTTAACGTCTGTTCCAGGGAAAATAATGGAGTCATTTGTTTAAGAAGTAATATAGAACCATTTAGAGCATTGTGCAGTTATACTTCAGTCACAGCATGAGTCTCTGAAGGCAAGATCTTGTCTGACCAAATTTGATTGGATACTATGATGCAGTGGAAAAGAAACTGGATGCAAAAAATAATTTTGATATCATATTTCAGGAAAGTTTTTGATACTGTTGCACATAAAAGACTGCTATACAAATTGGAGCAGTGTGGCATTAATGGAAAGTTACTGTTATGTATAAAGGGATAGTTGAGTGAGAGAAGACAGAGTGGTTATCAATGGACACTGCTCTACATGGACTGTTATTTGTGGAGTTCCATGGGTTTGGTGGATCCTTTGCTGGACTTTGAGGCCACATTACTCTTCAAGTTCTCATAAATGCCCATCAGAACCCTGAGTTGGTACCTAATTTCTTCACACTTTTTGCACTTATTATGCACTAATTCTTATTAAAATTGAATCCAATTGTTATTAAGACATGTGAAGAAATGAGAAAATACATTATAAAAGTGTTGAAAGAATGCAATGATAAGAGGTATGTTACTGTTTATTTAATTTAATTATATCATAGAGCGTGAAATACGTGTTACATTTCAATTTTTAAAATCCAGAAAGAAATGTGAAATACATTGCAGAAAGTTGAATGAATGTTATATTGAGGTATGTGTAGTGAAGTGAAAAGAATTATTTTCTCTATTATTGGTTAAATAGTAATTAATTGACATTCAAGTTAATTAGTTATTTACTTTTCACTTGTATTAATCACAGAAAATAAATTGAATTAAAAAATTGAACTAACATTACTTAACTTGTTTTCTTAAGTTTTAAACATTTTAGCTTGAAGTTATACTTGCTATTTGGAAAAAATTATGGGTTACATCAGAACTGGTTATTATTACATTATTGCTTCAGAATGAATTATTTATATTATTATTTTAAAGAATAATATGAATATCTATACATAGACAGTTAGGTGTGTGTGTTTGTGATGTCCCCAGGTAGTATGCAATTCCTCTTTAATTCTGCAGTAAGCATATCATCGAGAATTCCTCTAAAGAAAGTTCTGGCACCAAATCCTTGGAGGAGTTGGATACCCTGAAGTTAATTATTGCACTTGAAAATGCTCAGTTGAAAAAATCTTATATTGAAAAAACTATCCAACACCTTAAGGAGAAAATAATAAAAGAAGGTATACATATTATTATTAGCATTGTTATTCTGTGTGTGTGATAATAATGATTAAATGTAAGCTAAATTTGGTTATCTAAGAAATCATGATTACCTTTTTTTACTTGTTATATAACTTCATGTTATTAGATAGTAGTTGTGAATATTTCTGTTGTCAACTAAGGAATTACATAAAACTAATTTGAATTTTCCAGTGAACATGTTATTTTTTCAATAATATAAATGAATCCATGGGATGGATTAATGTTCCCAGTCTCTTAACCTGGTGGCAGTGGCATGGAGGCTTTTACAAGCCCACCTGAAAAATATCTGTTTCTTGTTAATTGCAAATTTGAGATTGGCAGCTCTTCCTATGCCTAGTTTCTTAAATATAAAAAAATTTTTACTTCACTAGTTTTGGAAATTATATCTCGTGTTTATGCAGAGTTATTAAGTGAAACTGGCAAAACATTGCAATATATGTGCATGAGTTATTTTGTAGTTTCATGTGCTTACCAGTTTTATGAACTTGGAAATGGAAGTGATTTTAATAGTTTTGTGTTTATAATTTATTTATAGCATTTTTTTACTTAAAACAGAATTACCAGTTATTTATTTCCACAGTTTATTTTCAACAAAATACAATTTATCAGGCAAAGATTGAGCATTAGTATACTACAAGCAGAATTTTAAAAAAAACCAAAAACTTGTTTCAGAAATAAAAAAACAGAATAGGTGTGCTTCTCAAGCCTATTGCCATCATGGTTGTTTAAATTAGAGGTGCCACTGCTGCCAGGTTAAATGCCTATTAGCATTGCCATTTATAAAAAAATTTAATTAATATTTTATTCCTTATTCAGTAATACTGTAAGCACTGAAAATGAAATATATTCATAACAGCAGTAACTATTAAAAAAATTCATAACTGAAATAATAAATAATTGTGAGATGATTTTTATTGTGCTAACTTTAACACCTATACCAAAGGTCAATATAAGGATTTTTCCTTAAGTTTTTTTTCTCTCCTTGTTAAATAAAAATGGAAGAAGAAGAAGATACTGGATCCTGTGTTGTGACTTAGTTGGCTTGAAATGCCACTGCCTGCCATTTGTTTGAAGAGGTCTGCATTCTAGTCCTTTCAAACACTGGAGGAATTTCTGAAGTTCTCCAGTGTTTGAAAGGATTAGAATGAAGACCTCTGCAAACAATTAACCACTGTATTTATGATTTATTTTAAACTCCTCTGACCTAGTGGTCATACTTAGATTACAAACGTAATATAATTAATTATATTTAACATAATTAATAACATAACATAATTAATTATAATTAATTAATAAATTAATAGAATCATGACTCAGACCAGAGCAGCAAAGCAAAAGGCTCAAGCTAATGGAAGTGCTGTGGCTCAGAGCAGAACTGAGGGGGGCAGTTGTCCTCTGACTCACAGCCTTATAAAATGCACTGTTTGCTTGATGTTTGCAGAGCAATCGGGTACGGGACATGATACTGCCATGGGGGATGTCTTTGTGTGTGCGCGATGCAAGGAGTGTATCGATATCAGGCAACAACTCAGCGTTCTTGTGGGCCTATATGAGAGCTTGAAGGACAGGGTGGATGCCCTCGAAGAAACTAAATTGAGGGCCCATCAAGCTCTCAGCTGCCCACATCAACGCCAGAGCTTGCACTTGGGCATCACGTGACACAGAGGCAACCCCCAAGGCAGAATGCGCTGGTCCCGAAGGAACTAGTAGTTGTTGGTGACTCTATTGTCAGGGAAACGGGGAACATGCTTTATAAAAAGGATAGGTGGAACAGGACCAGGGTATGTCTGCCAGGGGCAAAGGTTGATGACGTTGTAGAGCGAATATAATCTTTTAAGGGCACAAAAGGTGATATAGTTGTACACGTGGGCACTAATGATATTAAGAGTAGGAGACCGGCAGAATTACTTAACAAGTACAGGTCACTGTTGAACAAAAGCCGAGAATTAGGGTTGAATTTGAAAGTGTCTGCAATTCTGCCCAGACACGATAGGAGGGAGTATATGATGAGAGCCTTGTCGATCAATTCGGCCCTGGAAAGATTGTGCAAGGCTCAAGGGGTAGAATTTTTTTCAGCCTGGACTGTACTTGTTAACAGGAGAGATTGCTTCTACAGGGATGGGATACACTTAAATAGAAAGGGTGCAAGAATATTTGCTGATGCTATCGAGGCAGTGTTAGGTGGGTCGGAAAACTGCTAGCTTGGGGGGAGACAAAGAACAATAGATTGACAGTAGCCACTGGCAGAGGTGAAAGAGATTCTTGCACTGCTTCTATTAGAATGAGCAGAAGACTGAAAAACAAGATGCATGATATTTCAGAGACTGCTGGGAGCCATTGCGGTACAAGTAAACACATGGGTTGTGTTAGGGTAGCTAAGAATAGAAACAGGTGCAGGTATACTTGCGTGTACACCAATGCTAGGAGTTTAGTAAATAAATTTGATGAATTTGAGGTATTGCTCAAAACATCAAAGGCAGATATTGTTGGGATATCAGAGACGTGGTGTCACACAGATATAAGGGATGCAGAACTGGAATTTGGGGAGTACAACGTCTACAGAAAGGATAGACAGGATAGGAAGGGGGGAGGGGTTATGCTATTAGTTAAGAAACACATAAAAACCAAGGAAGTGAAGCCAGTCGACATCGCTGGACAGTGCAGTGTTGAGTCAGTGTGGTGTGACATAAGCATTGGGAGATCAAAATTGAGAGTAGGAGTGTGCTATAGGCCTAATGACTCTGATGAGTATAATAAGAAACTGTACAGGGAAATAGAGTGGGCCAGTAAATCAGAGAGTCTTATAATGGGAGATTTTAATTTCCCAGATATTGACTGGAATTTGGGGGCTGGTCACTCACACACTAGCAGGGCTTTTGTGGATTTATTGGATGATTGTTTCTACATCAGCATGTTCGGGAGGCAACTAGAGGGAGTAATACTCTTGATTTGATTATCAGCAGTGATTCTTCATGCATTAAGAATCTGCAGATAAATGAACCACTAGGTGGCAGTGATCACAGTGTGCTGAAGTGGGATTTACTGAAAGAGGTAACTACCATTAGGGGTAAAGGGAAGGGTTATTGCTTCCGTAAAGGCGACTACGATGGACTGAGACAGTATTTAAATTCTATACAGTGGGACTAACTGATGATGTTACCAACAGCAAATTCAAAATGGGAAGCATTCAAAGAACTTATCTTGGAAGCTACTAGGCTTTACATACCAACTAAGAAATATTGTTCAGGGTTTAGGCCAAAATGGATGTCAGATGAACTAATGAGGCATATGGCAGAGAAGAAAAATGCATGGGATACTTACAAATTAACACATGACACAGAAGCCTATGATAGATACAAGTTGATATGCAACCAAGTTACAAAGGAGGTTAGGCAGGCGAAGGCAGATTACGAGAAATCCTTGGCAAGGGATGCAAAGAAAAACAGCAAAGAGTTCTTTACTTATGTAAACTCTAGAAGGAAGGGGATGAATCAGATTGGTCCACTTGATATTGATGGGTCAACTGTTGATGATCCTGCTCAGGTAGCTAACAAACTAAATGAATATTTTGCATCGACATTCACACATGAGGAGTTATTCAGCGAGGGGAATGCCAGAGGTGTATTCAACTCTAGCAGTAAGCTACAGAATCTTGAAATAACTGGGAGTAAAGTGGAGGAGAAATTATTGAATATAAACACAAGAAAGGCACCTGGGGTGGATGGGATCTATCCAGTTATATTAAAGGAGGCAGCAAAGGAAGTAAGCAAACCCTTAGCCATAATTATGAGAGCTTCCTTGGACTCAGGGGAGGTACCCGTAGACTAGAAATGTGCAAATGTGACCCCAATTCACAAAGGAGGATCAAAGGCTGACACAAGTAATTATAGACCTGTGAGCTTAACTTCTGTTCCAGGAAAATTAATGGAGGCACTGGTTAAAGAAGCACTGCAGGATCATTTAGACAAGACTTCAGTTATAGCTCGGACACAGCATGGTTTTGTTAAGGGGAAGTCTTGCCTGACCAATTTGATTGGATGTTATGATGCAGTCACAAAAGAACTGGATGCAGGGAATAGCTTTGATATTATATACTTGGATCTTAGAAAGGCTTTTGATACTGTTGCACATGGAAGACTGCTACACAAATTGGAGCAGTGTGACATTGGAGGCAAATTGCTGCTATGGTTAAAGGGGTGGTTGAGGGGGAGAAGACAGAGAGTGGTATTCAATGGACACTGCTCATCGTGGACTAATGTTATTAGTGGAGTCCCTCAGGGCTCAGTGTTGGGTCCATTATTGTTTTCTGTATTTATAAATGATATTGATGATGGTATATCAAGCTTAATGTCCAAGTTTGCAGACGATACAAAGGTTGGCAGGGTTGTCAAGGACACTACTGACACTATGCTGCTGCAACAGGATCTGGAAAGGTTGAGCAGATGGGCTGAGAGGTGGCAAATGAAGTTTAACATTGACAAATGTAAAGTACTACACATGGGAAACAGCAACCCCAGAGCAACGTATCAACTATGTGGTACTAGACTGCCAGTGGTAGAGAATGAAAGGGACTTGGGGGTGGTTGTGCAGGCAGATATGAAGTTCTCTGAGCAGTGCAGACGGGCTGCAAGAGTAGCTCATGGAGTATTGTCAATGATATACAGGAATTTTTCCAGCAGGGATAAGGAGGTGATTATTCCCTTGTATAAGGCAATGGTCAGGCCACACCTAGAGTACTGTATACAGGTCTGGAGGCCTCATTTCAAGAAGGATGTAGAGCTGCTGGAACGAGTACAGAGAAGGGCAACAAGATTAGTGAATGGAACAAAGGGGTGCTCTTACGAAGAAAGGCTTAAGTTTTGCAAATTACAGTGTCTGGAGACTAGGCACCAGCGAGGTGATCTGATAAAGGTGTATAAAGCCTTGAATGGTTTGAGCATGCTCAATGCTGATGGGATTCTTCCTCTAGCTCAGAATAATCACCTGAGAGGGCATAAATTCAAATTGAGGAAAGACAGATGTAGGATAGACGTGTGGAAATTTGCCTTTAGCCAGCGGGTGGTTGGTTGGTGGAACAGACTTCCATCCCTTGTAGTGGAGGCTGATAGCCTAAATAAGTTTAAGGCTCAGCTGGACAGGTATTTTGAACGAACAGAGGGGTGAAGTGGAAGTGTTTTTTTTTTTTTTTTTTTTTTTTTGGCTGATGCTGAATAAGCTTGCTTTCTTGCATCAAAGGCCTCTACTAATGCTAATGCTAATAAACAAGAATATTATGTACCCGCTGAAACAGAGGTAGAGAATCAAGAGGAGTATTAAAATAAATAACAGCAGGGGCTCACATCTGGTGAGTATGAGCTTGGCAAATCCTGAGCTGGATATCATCATTCTTCTCTTTCTTGATGATTCTTTTCTACTTCTGACTTTCTCTCTCTCACTCGGTAACTTGTGAATTTTTTTTGCCTAGTGCAGCATAAGTCCTGGGTTTCCTTGCATCATATGACTACTACTATTAATAATAATAAGGGGCATAATGGCCCACTGGTTACGACACTGGACTACCAGCCTGATGGACCTGGGTTCGAGCACAATGATAACCAAGAGCCGGCAACACCACCCGAAATCTGCCGTGGAGGGACTGACAATTGCCTGAGAAGGAGGAAGGGGCCTAATAGACCTCATTGAGCAACAGAAGACAGCGATAGTTAACCTGAAGAATTACTTCCAGAAACACTCAGCAGCATTCCACCAGGCCATAAGGAAGATAGACTCCTCGCTTAGGTTGAGTATACCCCACTCAACCTAAGCGAGGAGTCCTTCCCCCCCCAACCAGGAGGTACAAACGAAGATAGAAAGATGGGCATAGAAGACACTCCATGGCAGACACTGCAATGATCTCCATCAAGATAACATAGATAAAATTGCTTCCAATGCATGGCTCACGAGCGGGACGCTCTTCCCCGAGACTGAAGGATTAATGCTCGCCATCCAAGACCAGGTAATCAACAGAAACTATAGAAAATACATCGCTAAGGAACCCGGAGTGTCCGATGGCACATTTTGACAATGCCATCTGGCCTCAGAAACGATCCAACACATCACTGCGGGATGCAAGGTGATCACCCAGACTGAGTACACTCACAGACACAACCAGGTAGCCAGGATAATACATCAGAAGCTAGCAAGGAAATACCAGTTGGTCGAAGAAAGTGTTCCGTACTACAAGTACAAACCCCAGGCAGTACTAGAGACCCCAACCCACAAGCTGTACTGGGACCGCGCCATAATAACGGATAGGACAATCCCGCACAACAGACTGGACATAACTCTTGTGGACAAGAAGGAAAAGGCCACCTATCTGATTGACATAGCAGTATCCAACACTGGCAACCTGCAGAAAACCCATGGGGAAAAATTCAGGAAGTACACTAACCTAAGACAGGAGATCAAAGAGATGTGGCATATGCAACAAGTAACGACCATCCCAATCATCGTGTCACCAAAGGTATGGTGCCAAAGACCCTACATCACAGCCTAGTAGCAACAGGTCTTCCAGCTAACACCTACAAGGAACTCCAGAAAGTTGCAATCCTGAACACCTGTAGGATAGTCAGAGAGTTCCTCGACCAACAGTAATGCCAGACATAACAACAACCACTCTGTATACTTGGTAGCAATACCCGTCACGAGGTTGAACCCCCCCCCCCCCCATCAGGGAGAAATAATATAATAATAGTCAGTAACTTGATATCAAGCTGTTCATGAGATATTATCCATGAGATCTTGATATTTGCATGAATGTCTCATTTTGGTTTTTCTTACTGTTGACCTAATGCAATCCCTCTTTTAGTGACATTGCTCTTATTACAGCTTACATGTCAAGCTGTACGTAGCTAAGTTTCTTCTTGTTGCCTGTTTATATACTTAATCTTTTATATCCATAATTTTTATAGCAGGAGATATTAGCATCAGCATTAGTAGAGGCATATGATGCAAGAAAGCAAGCTTATGTAGCATCAGCCAAAAAAAAACCCTTCCTGTTTCACCCATCCATTCATTCCAAAAGTTTGTCTAGTAGTCTTGAATTTATTTTAGCTGTCAGCTTCCACAGCTGACCGGGATAGCCAGGTGGGTAAAGCACCTGCCTGGCAACCCAAAGGTCGCGGGTTCGAATCCCGCCTTGGGCTTGGATCAAAGTACTGCAAAAACCTTGGGAGGTGCATTATGGCCACAGAAGCCGATGCGCCAACAACTACCAAAAAAAAAAAAAAAAAAAAAGTCAGCTTCCACAATGACAGATGGAAGGAAGTTTGTTCCAGCAATCAACCACCTGCTGGCTAAAGACAAATTTCTGTACATCTATTCTACAACTGTCTTTACTCAATTTTAATTTATGCCTCCTCAGGTGTGAAATCTGAGCAAGGGGAAGAATCCCATCAGAATCGAGCTTGCTCAAGCCATTCAAAGCCTTATACACTTGAATCGGATCACCTCGTAGATGCCTAGTCTCCACCTGCTGCAATTTGCATAGCTTAAGCCTATCTTGGTAAGAACAACCCTTAGTTCCACTCACTAATCTTGTTGCCCTTCTCTGTACTCGTTCTAGTAGCTCAATGTCTTTCATAAAATGAGGCCTCCAGACCTGTATGCAGTACTCAAGGCGTGATCTGACCATTTACTTATACAAGGGGATAATCACCTTAAATCCCTGCTTGAAAAATTCCTCTATATCATTTACAAGACACCATGAGCTACTGTTGCAGACTGTCTGCACTGCTCAGAAAACTTCATATTTGACTGCACAATTACCACTAGGTCTTTTTCATTCTCCACTAGCCTGACAGTATTACCACCCAGTTGATATGTTACTCTGGGGTTACTGCTGCCCATATGCAGTACTTTACATTCGTCAACGTTAAACTTCAGTTGCCACCTTTCAGCCCATCTGCTCAACTTTTCTAGATCCTGTTGCAGTAGTGTACTATCATTACTGTCATTAACAACCCTACCAACCTTCATATCATCTGCAAACTTGGATATTAAGTCTGATATAACTTCATCAATATCATTGATAAATACAGAAAACAATGGGTCCAGCATGGACCCCTGGGGAACTCTACTAATAACATTAGTCCCCAATGAGCAGTGTCCATTGATTACCACTCTCTGTCTTCTCCCACTCAACCATCCTTTTATCTATTGTATGAACTTGCCCTTAATGCCATACTGCTCCAACTTGTACAGTTGTCTTTCATGTGCAACAGTATCAAAAGCTTTGCTAATATCCAAGTGTATGATATTAAAATTATTTTTTGCATCCAGTTCCATTGTGGCCACATCATAGTATCCAATCAGATCGGTCAGACAAGACTTCCTCTTAACAAACCCATTCTCTGTCTGAACTATAACTGGAGTGCTTCTTTAACCAGTGACATCATTATTTTCCCCGGAACAGAAGTTAAACTAACAAGTCTGTAATTACTCTTGTTACTCTTGGATCATCTGTGAATTGGGGATACATTTGCACATCTCCAGTCCATGAGGAGTCCCTGAGTCCAAGGATGCCCTCATAATCATGGTTAAGGGTCTGCTTACTTACTTTGCTGCCTCCTTTAATATAACTGGATAGATCCCATCCACCCCATGTGCCTTTCTTATGTTTAACTTCAACAATTTCTCCTCCACTTTGCTCTCAGTTATTACAAAATCATTTAAATCCCTGTTAGAGTTTGATAAGCTTCTGGCCTCCACTTCCCTACAGAATTCCTCATGTGTGAATGTAGAAGCAAAATACTCATTCAGTTTGTCATCTACCTGAGCACGATCATCAACCGTCGAACCATCGATATGAAGTGGACTAATTTCATTCATCCCTTTCTTTCTAGATTTTATATAAGTATAGAAGTCTTCGCTGATTTTTCTTAGCATCCTTTGCCAAAGATTTCTTGTAATCTGCCTCTGCTTGTCTAACCTTCTTTGTGACTTGATTACAGACTATCTTATATCTAGAGGAGGCCTGGAGGCCTAATTTTAGAAAGGATGTAGAGCTTGAGTGTGTACAGAGAAGGGCAACAAGGTTGGTGAGGGAAATGAAGTGATCCTCTTACCAAGCGAGGCTTAAGTTCTGCAAATTGCAGCAGCTGGAGACTAAGCACCTGCGAGGTGATCTGATTGAGGTGTATAAGGCCTTGAATGGGTTGAGCACGCTGAATTCTTTGATGGGATTCTTCTACTTGTTCAGATTACGAACCTAAGGGGAAATAAATTCAAATTGAGGAAAGATAGTTGTAGAATAGATGTGCAGAAATTTGCCTTTAGCCAGCGGGTGGTTAATTGCTGGAACAAACTTCCATCTGTCATTGTGGAAGTTGATAGGTTAAATAAATTTAAGGAGGAACTGAACAAACATTTAGAGGGAATGGTTGTCTGAATTTTTTTTTTTTTGTCTGATGCTACATAAGCTCATACGCTTGCTTTCTTGCATCACAATCTACGATTACTATTACTATCTACCATAGGCATCTGTGTCTCCTGATAATTTATGTGTCCCATGCATTTTTCTTCTCTGCTACGATCTCATTAGTTCATCTGACAGCCATTTAGGCCTAAATTTTGAACAGTATTTCTTAATTGGTATGAATAGTCTAGTAGCTTCTAAGATTAATTCCTTGAATGCTATCCATTTAGAATTTGCTGTTGGTAACATCATCAGTTGGTCCCATTGTATAGAATTTAAAAACTGTCTGAGACCACTGTAGTTACTTCTATGGAAGCAAAAACGCTTTCCTTTACCTCTCTGATGGTAGTTGCATCTTTGAGTGATTGATATGACAATGCCTTGCAGTAAACCCACAGCCAGAGGCAAGTGGCTTAATAAGCGGGATGGAAAAATAATAGGTAAATTTAGATTAATGCAAAGAAATAAATTAATAAAAAAATTAAAACTGGTAACGGGGTAATTCAGTCTGCCAGTTTTGAAAAGTGTTAAATTATATTAAAATGATATTTACTATTAAACTTAATTAAATATTAAAAAACATGCAAATTGGGTTCTCTGTAAATGACTCATTTGAAAGCATGTGTTCCATTTTAAGAAATTGATGATTTTGATGGTGTTTGTTTTAGTAGATACAGTGATTTCAAGTTCATCAGTGTAATTTCACTTTAATTTTTAAAATGCCAGTAATGTTGCAGGATTTTGTACTTGAGATATATAGTTTCTGTAGGAATAATTCAGAAAATTTATCACCACAAAAATTTTGAAGTTTTGTTAAAATGAAAACTACATAAACAGTTTTAAATGTTAATTTCTTATTTTGACATAATTGCCCAGTATTAGAATAAAATTATTCTCAAAAGTCAAACCACTATTTTCAAAGGATTAATAAAAAGTCATTAAAAACTTTTAAAATCATGAAACAATTTTTTACTTTTTTGTTTTTGAAATAATATAATCCTATACATCTATTTATATATCATTTAATTGTATTTCAACTTCTAGATCTGAATTCCAGAGAATATCTTCAATATTCCAGTTTTTGTAAGACAAATTTGAACAATGATGCTGACAAGTGCAATGTACGCCTTCAGTTTCCAAAGCTATGCTATTTTCCTACTATTAGTTAAACACACACACACACACACACACACACACACACACACACACACACACACACACACACACACACACACACACACACACACACACACAGTAAGAGATGGTAACATGTACTGGAAAAATTTCAAGGCAGTTCATACATAAATGAGCACATTATTTGAAATGGCCTTTGAAAACAGATCTGTATATGTACTTGTAAAAGGGTTAAATGAAATAAAGCAGAAATTACTACATTTATGTGTTAGAAAAATGCAGCAGAACTTATTTGAACTGGTCCTTTTAAAATAATTTTAAAATTAATAAGAATGAAATCATATGTTCCATTGAGAAGTTTATTGTGTTTGAATTTTATTGTATTAACTAGTTGACTTTAACATATGTTGCCACTTGTATTTGAGAGAGAGAGAGAGAGAGAGAGAGAGCATTCCGTGCACTGTAAATTTTGGAATGTTGAAGAGCAACTCCTTTAAGAAGGATGCATGTGTACATTATTGGCACATCATTGGGTACCCTTGACACATGTGCATTAAGCAGTAGCAAATGTGTTGTGTTAAATGATGATTGACTTAATGGTGTTATATAATGTTGTGCTGAAAGATTTTAAACTGAAAAGTTGCTTTTTACTTTACTGCATTCCAAAGTGTGATGATTGAAAGAGATGACTGTTTAAAATTAATGAGTAAAATTAAGATGAGGAAAAAAATTGATTCAACATAATTAATTATTAATTTGAGTGTTTGGGTTATATTCAGAATATTAGAGAAGTGAATAGTATATTTTCATTAAAATTGTTAATTTTTCTTTGTTTATTTAATAGATCAAACCCTAAGCTCTTCAAAGACAAGACTGAAAGAATTAAATCATAAAATTTCTCTTAGGAATTTTTATCTTCTGCAAGCAGAACTTAAAATTTCAAACTACATGCATATTATAAATGCAGTAAATGATAGGGTTCAAGAGTTAAAAAGTCGTGAAAAGTGAGTAATTTATTTATACTTTAATGCCTTCCCAATAACTTTTTCACCTTACTTTGTATAATAATGCTGCCAGTGAAAAATGTTTGCTTGATGAATACATTTTTGAATGAGACACCAAATCTTATATAGAAATCTCCTGATTTATGAAATCATGTGCTCATCAGATATGGTTTGAAAGTTTTTAAATCAAGATTGATTTACAAACTTTCAAATTACCTCTAATGACATGAAGGGAGGCTGTGTACCAAAGTGTCTTTATTGCAGTCCATTATTCATCTGATGAATACATTAACCTTTTGTACATATATAAAATAGTGTTTTTGTGAGTATACATGTACATATTACATTAAAACAGGTTATTTGATGCAATAAATATAAAAACTAGTTTGTCTTGCACTGATAGACTGAACAATATGGACTGTCAATACCGTTACATTTTGAAATCCAGCAATAGACCTCCACCATTTTATGCGTATATTAAGTAGAAGGAAGAGGTTGAATCACATTGGGCCACTGGATGTCTATGGGTTAACTGTTGATGACACTGCTCAGATTACTGACAAATTGAATAGGTATTTTGCATCTATATTCACACATAAGGAATTTTCTAGGAGAGGGGATGTCAAAAGTTTATCAAACTCCAGCAAAGAGCTAAATGACTTTGTGATAACTGAAAGGAAAGAGGAGGAGAAATTGTTGAGGATGGACAGAAAAAAAAAAAGGCACCTGGAGCAGATGGAATCTATCCAATTATATTAAGGGAGGTGGCAAGGAGGTAAACAAACCCTTAGCCATAATTACGAGTGCATATTCAGGGAAGGTACCTATGGACCCGAGATGTGCAAATGTACCCCAATTCACAAAGGGGTATCAAAGGGTGACATGAGTAATTACAATTACAGACTTGTTGGTTTAACTTTTTTCCCCAGGGAAAATAATGGAATCACTGGTTAAACAAGATGAGAGTAGAAGTGTGTTATAGGCCTAATGACTGATGAGTATAACAAAGAACTATAGAGAGAAATAGAGTAGACCATTAAATCTGAATGTCTTATAGTGGGGGATTTTTAAATTTCCAGATATTAACTGAACTTGTGGGTTGGTCAGTCAGTCACACACTAGCAAAACTTGTAGATTTATTGGATGACTGTTTTCTACAGCATCATGTTAGAGAGGCAACAAGAGGAAGCTATACTCTTGGTCTGATTATTAGCAGTGATTCTTTATGCATTAAGAATCTGCATATAAAAGACCCTCTGGGTGGCAGGGATCACAGTGTACACAATGTGGAACTTGCTTAGAGACATAACTGCTGTCCAGAGTAAAGGGGAAGGTCTGTTGCTTTCTTAAGGGTGACTACAGTGATCTCAGACAGTTTTAAAATTTTATCCAGTGAGAACATCTGATGATCTTACCAACAGCAAATTCTAAATGGGAAGCATTCAGGGAAGTAATCGTTGCATTCTCCACTTAACTTGCATGAATACCACCCCAACTGATTTGTTCGGGTTACTACTACCCAATATAATACCTGTAATATAATACCTTGCATTACTGGCTGAAAACTGATTTTTGACCTGTAGATATCCTTTTTAGTTTACATTTATGTCCCCTGATTTGTGTTTCCTGAGAAAGAGTAAGGATGCCATTAACATTTAGTTTGCTAAGTCCATTTAAAGCCTATTTCAATCAGGTATCCTCACGGGTGCCTAGTTTTCACATGTTGCAGTTTTCAGAATTCAAGTCTTTCTTGGTAAGAGTACCTTTTTTGGCCCTTGACAAACTTCATTGCTGTTTTCTGTGCCCAGTTTAACAGATCCACATCCCTCCTCCAATGAGGATTCCAGATGTGAAATATTCCACAATACACAAGATGTGGTCTAACCATTACCTTATACAATGGGATCTCTTTGTTCCTGAATATCATTGAAAGAAGTTAATGAGCTGTTCTGTCAGCTGTCTTCACTACTCAGAAATTTTCATGTTGGACTGTACAATTACTTCTAGGTCTTTTGCATTCTCCACTTAACTTGCATGCATACTACCCAAACTGATTTTTTCAGGTTACTACTACCCAAATGTGTAATACCTTGCATTTGGCAATGTTAAACCTCAATTTCCTCTTTTCTAGGTCTTGTTGCAGTAGCATTTCAGATTCCACCCTGCATTCTTTGTATTAGCAGCAAATTTAGACATTAAACTTGATATGCCTTCATGAATTTTGGTAATAAATATTGAAAACAGCAAAGGGACTAACACGAACCTTAAGGGTCTTCACTAATGATATCAGATTATGAAGAGCAGTAGCCATTAATAACCATCAGGTGTCTTCTGCTACTTGACCATCCCTTTATCCATACCAGTAATTTGTGCCTAATGCCACACTGCTCCAATTTGTACAGCAGTCTTTCATTTGGAACAGTGTGAAAAGCTTTATTGAAAGCTACATATATATGATGTTGAAATTATTTTTTTGCATCGAAATCTTTTGTGACTAATAGTAATAGTAATGGAGACGTGATGAAAGAAAGCAAGCGTATGAGCTTATGTAGCATTGGTCAAAAAAAAAAAAATTTCACACATCCATTCCCAATAAAAGTTTGTCCAGTTCAACCTTGAATTTATTTAAACTAGCAACTTCCACAACAACAGATGAAAGTTTGTTCCGGCAATTAACCACCTGCTGGCTAAAGGCCAATTTCCGCACATCTATTCTACAACTGTCTTTCCTCAATTTGAATTTATGCCCCCTCAGATTCGTAATCTGAGCAAGCAGAAGATTCCCATCAGAATTCAGCCTGCTCAACCCATTCAAGGCCTTATACACCAAAATAACACCACCTCACAGGTGCCTAGTCTCCAGTTGCTGCAATTTACAGAACTTAAGCCTTTCTTGGTAAGAGGACCCCTTCATTCACCTCACCAATTTTGTTGTCCTTCACTATACACGCTCAACCAACTCTACATCCTTCCTAAAATGAGGCTTCCAGACCTGTATGCAGTACTCAAGGTGTGGGCTGAGTACTGCGTACAGCTCTGGAAGCTTTATACAAAGGTATAATCACCTCCTTCTCCCTACTAGCAAAATTCCTGTATATCATTAACAATATCCCATGACCTGCTGTGGCAGCATATCTGCATTGCTCAGAAAACTTTATATCTGACTGCACAATTACTCCCAGGTCTTTTTCATTTTCTACCACCCTAAGTGTAGTACCACACAGTTGGTACATTTCTCTGGGATTACTTCTACCCATATGCAGTTTGTTTGTTTGTTATTTGGTTTTTAGGAGCATTAGCAACTAAGACCATATTGCTCCGGGATATGCGGTGGTCATTCCCTAACCTTTCCGCATCCTCCGTATTTGGTGGTGACGGGCTCGAACCCCGGTCTAATCAAGAAGCGTGTGCTACGCACTGCTCCTTCCCACCTGGCTACGGAGACGCCCCATATGCAGTACTTTGCATTTGTCAATGTTAAACTTCAGTTGCCACTTCTCAGCACATCTGCCCAAATTTCCTAAATCCTGTTGCAGTAATACACTGCTATTACTGTCATTAGCAACCCTGCAACCTTTGCATCATCTGCAAACTTCAAGATTAAGCCTGATATACCTTCATCATTATCATTGATAAATATACAAAACAATGGCGGGCCCAACACTGAACCCTGGGAACTACACTAATAGCATTAGTCCACGAAGAGCAGCGTCCATTGATTACCACTCTGTCTTCGCCCACTCAACCACCCTTTTATCCATTGTAGCAATTACCTTTAATACCATACTGCTCCAATTTGCACAGTAGTCTTCCATGCACAACAGTGTCAAAAGGTTTTCTAAAATCCAAGTATATGATATCAAAATTATTTTGTGTATCCAGTTCCTTTGTAACCACCTCATATTATCTAATCAAATTTTTCAGACAAGACTTTCCCTTAACAATCCCATGCTGTGTCTGAATTATTACTGCAGTCTTGTCTAGATGATCCTGCAATGCATCTTTAATCAGCGACCCTGTTATTTTCCCCAGAACAGAAGTTAAACTAACTGGTCTGTAATTACTAGTTTCACCCTTAGATCCTGCTTTGTGAATTGGGGACACATTTTCACTTCTCCAGTCTGTGGAAACTTCCACTGAGTCCTAGGATGTTCTCATAATTATGGCTAAGGGTTTGCTTACTTCCTTTGCCACCTTCTTTACTATAACTGGATAGATCCCATCCACCCCAGGGGCCTTTGTTATGTTTAACTTCAACAATTTCTCCTCTACTTTGCTCTCAGTTATTACAAAATCATTAAGCACCCTGTTACAGTTTGATAAACATCTGACCCTCTCCTTCTTGAATAACTCATGTGTGAATGTAGATGCAAAATACTCATTCAGATTATCAGCTATCTGAGCAGGTTCATCAGCAGTCGAACCATTGATATTAAGTGGGCCAATCTGATTCATCCCCTTCCTTCTAGAGTTTATATAAGTAAAGAAGTCCTTTCTGTTTTTCTTAACATCCTTTGCCAAAGATTTCTCGTAATCTGCCTTCGCTTGCCTAATCTCCTTTGTGACTTGTTTACAGACTAGCTTATATCTGTCATAGGCTTCTCTGTCACCTGATAATTTGTATGCATCCCATGCATTTTTCTTCTCTGCCACGAGTCTCATTAGTTCATCTGACTTCCATTTAGGCTTAAACCTTGAACAGTATTTCTTAATCGGTATGAAAAGTCTAGTAGCTTCCATGATTAATTCCTTGAATGCTTCCCACTTAGAATTTGCTGTTGGTAACATCATCAGCTGGTCCCACTGCACAGAATTTAACAACTGTCTGAGACCACTGTAGTTATCTTTATGGAAGCAAAAACCTTCCCTTTACCTCTGATGGTAATTATATCTTTAAGTAAATCCCACATCAGCACACTGTGATCACTGCCACCCAGTGGTTCCTTTAACTGCAAATTCTTAATGCATGAATAATCACTTACCCTCTCTGGTTGCCTCTCGAACATGCTGATGCAGAAAACAATCATCCAATAAATCCACAAAAGTCTTGCTAGTGTGCAAGTGACCAACTCACAAGTTCCAGTCAATATCTGGGAAGTTAAAATCTCTCATTATAACACAATCTGATTTACTGGCCCATTCTATTTCTCTGTACAATTGTTCGTTGCACCTATTAGAGTCATCAGGCCTATAACACACTTCTACTCTCATTTTTGCTTTCCCAGTGCTTATGTCACACCAAACTGACAACATTGCACTGTCTATCTATGTCAACTAGATGCACTTCCTTAGATTTTAATTTTTCTTAATTAACAGCATAACCTGATTAGCTACTATGACTACATCATACTATGACTACCATACTTTTAGCTACTATGACTACATCATAGTAGCTAATCAGATTGGTTGAAAGAGATCTCTCATTAACAAATCAGTGCTGTGATTGCCATATGTAACTACATTCTTGTTAAGATGATCCTTCATTACTTCTTTGACCATTGACTCCATTATTATCACTTAACAGAAGTTAAGCGTACAAAACCTGACTCTTATGCGGCAGTGAGTAGGAGGGTCGCAGCGGCGTGCTTGGAAGATGCAGGGCATGAGCCCACCTGGAGCCACCGCTGGTGCAGATCTTTGTGGTAGTAGTAAATATTCAAGTGAGAACCTTGAGGACTGGGGTGGAGAAGGGTTCCATGTGAGCAGCAGTTGAACATGGGTCAGTCGGTCCTAAGAGATAGAAGGAATTCGTTCTGAAGTTTTGCAATGTTGAGTCTGTCTGGTGTGACATAAACACTGGGAAAGGGAAAATAAGAGTAGAAGTATATTATAGACCTAATGACTCTGATGAGTACAATGGACAGTTGTGCAGAAAAATAGTTTCGGCCAGTAAATCAGAATGTCTTGTAATGGGGGATTTTAATTTTCCAGATATTGACTGGAGCTTGTGGGTTGGTCACTCGTACACTAGCAAGACTTTTGTAGATTTATTGGAGGATTGTTTTCTACAGCAACATGTACGAGGGGCAACCAGAGGGAGTAATACCCTTGATCTGATTATCAGCAGTGATTATTCATGCATTAAGAATTTGCAGATAAAGGAACCACTAGGTGACAGTGATCACGGTGTACTGATGTGGATTTACTTAAAGATATAACTACCATCAAGAGTAAAGGGAAGGGTTTTTGTTTTCGTAAAGGTGACTACAGTGGTCTCAGACAGTTTTTAAATTCTAATCAGTTAGATCAACAGATGATGTTACCAACGGTGAATTCTAAAAGGGAATCTTCAAGGGAATCTTGGAGGCTACTAGGCTTTTCATACCAACTAAGAAATAGTGTTCAGGGTTCAGGCCTAAATGGATGTCAAATGAATTAATGAAGCTCGTGGCAGAGAAGAAAAATGCATGGGATGCATGAAAATTATAAGATGACACAGAAGCCTATGGCAGATATAAGCTAGTTTGTAATCAAGTCACAAAGGAGGTTAGGCAGGTGAAGGCAGATTACGAGAAATCTTTGGCAAAGGACGCAGAGAGAAACGGCAAAGAGTTCTTTACTTATGTAAACTCTAAAAGGAAGGAGATGAATCAGATTGGTCCACTTAACATAGATGGTTCAATTATTGATGATCCTGCTCAATTAGCTGATAAACTGAATGAGTATTTTGCATCTACATTCACACATGAGGAGTTATTCAAGGAAGGGAATACCAGAAGTTTATCAAACTCTGACAGGGAGCTAAGTGATTTTGCAATAACTGAGAGCAAAGTGGAGGAGAAATTGTTGAAGTGAGACATGAAAAAGGCACCTGGGGCAGATGGAATCTATCCAGTTATAATGAAGCAGGCAGCAAGGGAAGTAAGCAAACAATAAGTATGAGAGTATCCTTAGAGTCAGGGGAGATCCCCATGTACTGGAGATGTGCAAATGTATCCCCAATTCACAAAGGGGGTTCAAAGGGTGGCACAAATATGTATAGACCTGTTAGTTTAACTTCTGTTCTGGGGAAAATAATGGAGTCACTGGTTAAAGAGGTGATACAGAATCACCTAGACAAGACAGGAGAATAGCTCAGACATAGCATGGGTTTGTTAAGGGGAAGTCTTGTCTGACCAGTTTGAGTGGATACTACGATGTGGAACTGGTAATTTTAATATCATATACTTGGATTTCAGGGAAGCTTTTGATACTGTTGCGCATTGAAGACTGCTGTACAAATTGGAGTGGTATGGCATTAAGGGCAGGTTACTGCAATGGCTAAAGGAATGGTTGAGTGGGAGACGGCAGAGAGTGGTAATAAATGGACACTGCTCTAAGTGGACTAATGTTGTTAGCAGAGTCCTCCAGGGTTCAGTGCTTGGCCCATTGTTGTTTTGTGTATTTATCAGTGATAATAATGAAGGTATATCGGGCTTAATGTCCAAGTTTGCAGATGATACAATGGTTGGCAGGATTGTTAATGACAGTAAAGACAGTATGCTACTGCAACAGGATCTAGAAAAGTTAGGCAGATGGGCTGAGAGGTGGCAACTGAAGTTTAACATCGACAAATGCAAAGTACTGCATATGGGTAGCAGTAACCCAAGAGAAATGTACCAACTGTGTGGTACTGCACTCAGGGAGGTGGATAATAAAAAGACCTGGGGTAATTGTGCAGTCAGATATGAAGTTCTCTGAGCAGTGCAGACAGACTGGCAGAGCAGGTCATGGAGTTTTGTCAATGATTTATAGGAATTTTTCTAGCAGAGATAAGGAGGTGATTATCCCTTTGCATAAGGTAATGGTCATGCCGCACCATGAATACTGTATACAGGTTTGGAGGTTTCATTTTAGGAAGGATGTAGAGTTGCTAAGAATGAATACAGAGAAGAGCAACAAAATTGGTGAGAGGAACAAAGTTGTGCGCTTACAAAGAAAAGCTTAAGTTCTGCAAGTTGCAGCATCTGGAGACTAGGCACCTGCGAAGTGATCTGATCGGGGTGTATAAGGCCTTGAATGGTTTGAGCAGGCTCAGTGTTGACAGGATACTTCTGCTTGCTCAGTTTAAGAACCTGAGGGGGTATAGATTCAAATTGAGGAAAGACAGTTGTGGAATAGATGTGTGGAAGTTTGCCTTTAGCCAGCAGGTAGTTGATTGCTGGAACAGACTTCCATCTGTTGTTGTGGAAGTTGATAGCTTAAATAAATTTAAGCTATCAACTCTCTCTTTAACTCTCTCTCTCTCAGGGTAATGCGGGAATTTATTTTGGCTGGTGCAGCATAAGCTAATAATAATAATAATAATAATATTGCTTTCTTGCATCATATGCCTCAACTAATGCTAACCTCCTTTTCCAAACAATTATTGAATTAATTTCTGTGAGATGATTTTGATCCGGGTTCAGGAAGCACATTAAATTGTCATTGTTTTGTGATGAATTCAACACATAGAACTATTCTGTTGTTAAGAACAGGAGATTTTATGAAATATAAAATCAATTCCAGAATCAGTGGCATTTTTCAAACCTGTATCTGTTTATGTATGCTATCATCTTCTCAACTGCATGCCAAATACGGAGGATACGGGAAGGTCAGGGAATGACCACCGCATATCCCCGGAGCAATATGGCCTTAGTTGCTAATGCTCCTAAAAACCAAATAACAACAACAATCTCAACTGCATGAATACATGCCAATGAAAAGCTCAGTTGAAGCATGCTTTTAAAGTGCACGGTAATTTCTAAGATTAAATTGATCATATATTCAAGAACATTGAGAGAATTGGATGCAGCTATATTGTTAAGTTTAACTTATCACAAGTTTTTTAAGATGGTTTCTTAAAAATTTCATGTTTGAAGGTAAATTCTGCATTTAATAGTTTTTTTCAAAAATGAAGTTTAAAATTCAATTTTCTGTAGTTACATGTGAGATGCTGTGTAGTATGATGTTATAATATTTATGTAATAAGTAATACATTGAAACTTGTTAGACTTTATAAATTTATTGCCATGATCTTTCAATATAAATTATATGAATATAACTTACAGAAACAGTTTATATTACTTAGGAATGTATTTTATTGGAGCAATTCCAGTTTTCTTTTTCTGTTGTATTTTCTTGTATTTTGTAGGCCTCAATGGAAAACAACATATATTGTTAAAAAATCTTGCTCCTCTCCCTCTATAACCAGCCTGGAAACTAGTACATCTGTAAGTATAGAGACATAATTTTACTTTTAGTTTACACTAAGGAATTTTGTATTAAGTAGATGTATTGTTACTGTTATGGTACTCTATATTGGATAAATTTTTATACAATATAGAATTCATAATTTAATAAATAAGATTACTACATTGTGTAAAAAATATTTGTTGGTGTTGATTTTCTGTTTAGTAAAATTTGGTATTTGTTTCATTGGATAGTCATGATCTTTGGAAGGAATCATATACACTGAATGACTGGTTTATTAGGTACACTATCTGATAGTAACTAACACCTCCTAAAGGAAGTGCTAGTTACTATTAGAAAGGAGGTCCTTCCCCACTATTATGAAAGGAGGTCCTTTCAACAGTCTCAGGTCATCAGAGCATGTGGAATGCTTTCACTAATGGGTCCATTGCTGAAAGTGTTCTACAATTATGCTGGCCCATGCAGACTCAATCACATCCATCCTACAATTTCTTCAGATTGTTTGGTGGCAGATCCCTGCCACAAACAGTGCATTGTATCTCATCCCATAGATGCTCAGTTGGGTTGAGATCTGTGACAGGGCAGGGGCCAGTGAAGTGTGCCAAAGTCACCTTCATGCTCTGTAACCTTCCTGAATGACCTGTGCATTGCAACAGTACAGTATCCTGATAGAAGCAACCATTACCAAATAGATAAGATGTGAGCAGGAAAGAATGCACCTGATTGGTTGGTTGTTTGATTTTTTATGATGCATTGCCAGCTTTGACTAATAGTTAAGGGCCTGATTGGCAAGTGCCCAATTAAGCTGTAATGTTTAGATGTTGATCCACCAGTATTGGGTTATAGTAATAGTATTTGCCATGTAATGCAAGGAAGCCACAGGCTTTTGCTGCACTGGCAAAAAAACCAATCAAGTAGATAAGAAAACACAAATTATATGCTTCCCTCCTCACACGGGTAAGTATCCAGTTGACCTTTTCAGTTTATTCAAACTATTGGCCTCAACTACCTGTGAGGGCAACTTATTCCAGCTATCAACAACTCACTGGCTAAAAGAAAACTTCCTACAATCTAATCTAAACCTTAAGCCCTGTAATTTGAATTTATTACCCTTAGTTCAGGAATTCTTTAGAACAGTTCCACCTTCATTCATTTTTCTAATCCCTCCCAGAGCCTTATAAACCTCAATCAGGTCACCTCTAAGGTGCCTAGTTTCCAATCTCTCTAGCCCGCATAATCTGAATCTTTCCTCATATAGTCGTCTTTCTGCTGCTCTAGCCATTTGAGTTGCCTGTCTTTGGACCCTTTGTTTTTTTTCTCAGATGAGGTCTCCATACTTGAACACAATATTACAAATGTGGTCTTACAGTTGTCTTATACAGTGAGATTGTGACCTCCTATCTCTACTGGATAGCATGCTCTAAATCATTGACACGACACCATGGACTTTCTTGGCTGCCTGTTTACACTGTTCAGAAAACTTCATATCTGCCCATATTGTAACTCCCAGGCACTGATCATTAACAACTCTGATAATCTTTACGTCATCTGCAAATTTTTGCATCACGCCTTCTATCCCTTTAATGATGTCATTTATGAAAATGAGAAACAACAGTGGTCCAAGAACCGATCCTTGAGGAACCCCGCTCCTGACATTACACCAATCTGAAGAATATCCATTAATTACAACCTTCTGCCCTGCAGCCACCCAGCAGTCCATCTTAGACTCTTACCAGTGATCCCAACATGTTTAAGCTTATGCAGTAACCTCTCATTATTATTATTATTGGCCATATGGGGCAAGGAAGCCTCAGGCTTATGCTGCACCAGCCAAAAAAATAAAATTTTCTGAATTACCCTGAGAGAGAGAGAGAGAGAGAGAGAGAGAGAGAGAGAACAAGAATCAGAAGTAGAAGGGAATCACCAAGAAAGAGAAGAATGATGATATCCAGCTCTGCCAAGTCCATACTCACCAGATGTGAGCTTATGAGGGACTGAGTCAAATGCTTTTCTGAAATCCAAATAAACTATATTTAAATTATTCCCTAAATCCAACTCATGAGTAACTGTGTCAAAGTAGCCTGCTAAGTTAGTTAAGCATGATTTACCCCTAACAAAACCATGTTCTGTTTCCTTCAGAATTCCATATCTATTTAAATGTCCTTGGATTGCACTCTTAATTACTGCCTCTAAGATTTTACCTGCCACTGAAGTCAGACTAACTGGTCTGTAGTTACCAACTACATTGGCGCCTCTGTAGCCAGGTGGGCAGGAGCAGCAGTGCGTAGCACACGCTGCTTCATTAGACCAGGGTTCGAGCCTGTGACCACCAAATGCGGAAAGGTCAGGGAATGACCACCGCATATCCCTGGAGCAATAAAACACTATAATAATGAACTGTAAATTAGTTGCTAATGCTCCTAAAAACCAACTAACAACAAAAACAACCAACTTCACTCCTAGAACCACTTTTATGTATTGGTGATACATTAGCACTTCTCCAATCCAAAGGAATCGCTCCTGAGTCCAAAGATGCCCTCATAATTAACCTCAATGGTTTTATATACTCCCTCATGCTCTCCCTCAAAACTACAGGTTATGTACCATCAACTCTGGGAGCCTTGCTTGCGTTTATGTTTTTCTGATAAGCAATTATCTGTTATTACGAAATCACTAATTTCATATGGCTTAGTTTCACTCACACAGCCTCTTCTCAGCATGAAGGGTCTTTTGTCAGTAAAGACCAAGATTTCTAAATTCCTGACATTTTTTAATCTTCATGAACCGGGAACGGGAAATTGCAGTTCCTGAGAATCCTTGAGAATTCATGAAAATCTAATTTTATTGATTAAATATTTGCTGTCTCTTTGATAAGAATATTTGTCCTTATTCTAGTCATAAAACACTATAATAATGAACTGTAAATTGTTGTGTATAAGTAAAAAACTAAAATTTAAGGAGAATTAGATATTAATAAAAATAAGACCCATAGTATGATGAATGTAAACAGAAAATTTTATTATATTGGTACGGCATACAGATAGGCAACATTATTCTATACGTTTATTCTAAAACACTAAATTTAAGATTGGCATAAAAGAAATCCTAAGTAAACACTAATACTGAAAAAAACAAATAATAAGGAAAACTAACATTAGCATTTAACAATTTACAATTATTGTTAAAATGAAATTTTAAAAAACACAGTGCATTAATTCTTTGGTCAGAAAGCCTGGATCTTTGCTTGGTTACAAATAAGCCTGAAGTAGAAAAATTTCTTTCATTTTGGGTTGAAGTAAGTCTAATTGTTAGCAGTGCTAATAAAATCTAATAAAATTTTTAGATTTAGATTTACGCTTCATGTAAATTAATCTCACTTCTTAACAATGAAAATACCTTACTCTGTTTTTGCTGTTGAAATGGATATCTCTCACTAACTGTTTTTAGATCTGCTTCTAATTCCCTGAGTTCTGAATTTTCCATTTCTTTGTTTGTATTATTTTCTGTTTCAGACTCTTCTATTGAAGTACACTTTTCTTTGACAGTTCGTTCCATTATTGATTTCATGGATTGCATAATTTCATTTTTATTTGCCATAGCAAAAAATTCATTATTAACCTCATTTAAACTATTTGGATTGCTTAAATATCTAATAAGGGACACTAAGACTTTATCTGTATGTTTAATCTCCTTTAAAAGCTTATTACTTAAATTAGAATTTTGTTTTTCTAAATTACGAAAGAGGACTAAAAATTCCTTCACTTATTAGTAGATTTGTGTTATGATTACTTCATGCTTCAACTGCAAGTCACATGGGTTTTAAGCAGTTTAATATATGTTCGGCGATTTTTGGATATCCTTCCTTCCATAGATAAGAGAGCTTGAATTCATGTAAAGCAATTTTTATTGGTGTCAAAATCCTTAAAAATCTCTCAATCATAATTTCTAATGTATTCCAACTTCTTTTGCAGTCTAAAATGACTTGTAGCACTATTTTTTCTCTCTTTATTATTTCTTCTTGTAAAATAGTATTTCTTACTGGAGAATATTTAAAAAGTTTAACAATTTTTCTCATACTAGATATTACTGCGGAAACATGCAAAACAGATTCTTCATTATCAGAATCTAATTTGCTGTTTTCTTCAACGTTGTATTCAGATTCAAAATTGTCTCCATCATAACTTTCGCTGCTATCAGTGCCATTGGTATCTTTCGATTTTTTAACATAAAATACTTTTATCACAGCAAGGTGAAGCGTGTGATTATAGCATAACTGTTGAAAAACTGGTGATAATTTACCAAATTTTTTCATAACTGCAGCACCATCACTAGTAGTTGCAATTATATCTGTTTGAAGAGAAACCTTGAAGGATTCCAATCATTCTTTAACTAAAGAATAGGCCTTTTCAGCAGAACAATTTCAATAAATTCTTATTAAACCAAGATTTAATGAACGTTCAGTTACTGGTCCATTTGTCTATGGAAATGCTCATTTTTACATTTTAAAGCTAAATATTTTTCAATATAGACGATGTATTTTTTCATAATACTTATATATTAGTGCTATAATAGAAGAATTTTTGTAAGCCTCTTTTAGAAAAACTTTCTCGAATAAAATCACTCTTTGTGATAGTATTAATAGAAATCCCATCTACTATTGCAAATTTAGAAACTGAGTCATCCATTTCTGATACTTAATGTTTGACAAATTGAAACATGTTTTGTTTTTTTGAAGTAGGGGTGTTTGACCCTTGTCTTCACTTGCTTTCTTTCATTTCGTGCCATGAATATGTTCAAGATGATGATGATGATGAGGTCCACTTGTTGATGATGCTTTGCATTGCAATGCTTTGAAACACATTTAGCAATAAGCTGTGTGGTTTTTGTCATCTTTTAAAATACTGCCAACATTCTTATGTTTTACTCATTTTTAGCATTAACTGAAATGAAGTAAGTAAAATTAGTTTTTATACAAAAATAATTATTAATACTTAAATAATATTTATAATTATTTTGCTAATTAGATAGTATGAATCAGAGCTGTAATACTCAATATGTTCTACGTTGATAATGATATTAGTAAATTAATAAGAGGAGTTTACCTCAATATAGTACGTGGAACACTTCCGTATGATACCCTCCAGAAATTAAAACGGAAAAAACGAAAAAATCGACAACTTACCGGTACATTAAAGTAAAATATAAATAATTAAAGTAAATTATAAATAATTAAATAATCAATTTAACACAATTCAAAATCAATTCAAAACAATTAAAATTCAAATTAACGCAATTAAAAGAATCTAACGAAAATATTCAAAACGATTTTCCTTCCTGAAGCTGACAATGCTTTTCGACCGACTGTCGTGATCACAGGAATGAAAATTATCGAATCAGGCTAAACCTGCAACTTAAATAGAGATTATGTGTCTTCGCGCATGCGCGTAAAGGTCCACGCATCGGAGATCAAATATGGCCGCCGAACATTAACAGAATTCTCGTGTAATTTAATTTCAACGGTTTCTGCAATTAATAGTCGCGTATAATTACGTTGAACGTTAAGTATTTTGGCCTCGTTAAATAAAAAAGTATGTTTTTCGTTAATGGCATGAAAGGCTAATTCTGACGCTGCTGAACGAGAAGCACGAACAGAGGCTTCGTGTTGATTTACACGGATATTAAGAGAAAACCGCGTGGAACCCTGATAAGACGAGTCGCAATCACCGCAAGAAATGTTGTATACTAGATCATTAATTTGTGTTGCGAACGCCGAAAGAACCGAGCGATTGTTCAGTATAGTGTGTAACTTCCGTATAGGCCTAGCTATAATTTTAAATTCGGTATCTTTAAAGAATCTGTTAAGCTGTTTGTGCCACTGTTCAACATATGGGACAGAAATAAAGTATTTTTTGATATTACTATTGTTGATTGGTGCAGTATTTTGTATCCTATCCTTAGCTTGTACCCTAATTCGATTTATTGTGTTAATGGGATAACCCCTGTTCAAGAATCTGCTAGTTAATATTTGTATTTCTGAGTCTAAAGCAGAATCCGTCGTTGAATATTTATAGGCATTTAGAAATTGATTAAAGATAATCGATCTTTTGTAGGTGAACGGGTGGTAGCTATTATAATGTAGAAGCATACCGGTGTTTGTGGGTTTTCGATAGATGCTAAATTGTATTTTGTTCGAGTCCCGGGTAAGCGTGAAATTTAGAAAGTTTAATGACTTAGTATCCGTATCTTCCCTTTCCAATGTAAATTTGAGTCTAGAATGAATATTGTTAAACGAATGTAAAATATCTTGGATAGTACTACTATCGGTAATAACTAGAACATCGTCTAAATACCTCCCATAGTATGTGATACGGGGACGAAAAGGTGTCAAATGTATCTGCTCAATCGTTGAGAGATAGATCTCTGACATTAAGCCACTCAGGCTCAAACCCATTGGTAATCCAAAAATTTGTTTGTACACCTTGTCTCGAAAGGTGATGTAGTTAGCCTCAACTAATAGTTTAATTAAGTGAAAAATCTCCTTTATAGGCAGCTTCGTATAATTAATCGGTGTCGAGTTTTTATTTAACATATCCCAAATAATATCTAATGTGTATTCAACGTTTACATTCGTATATAATGATGTAACATCTAATGAGAATAAATTGTCATTGTCGCCGAGTCTACAGTCTTTAAGATTATTAAATAATGTATCGTAATTCTTAATCCCAAATTGTATAACCTGTCTAAAAGGTTTTATAATGTTATATACATGTGTGGCTAAGGCTGAAAATGCCGAGTTCCTGTAGGAAACAATAGGTCGAATCGGAAATCCAGGCTTGTGTAATTTTACCTGACCAAAAAGTGCAGGAATATTGTATGTTCTGGACTTCAATTCCTTCAACTGAACCATAGTAATGTAGTCGTTTTTACGATATGTGGTTAACGTTTTATTGTATTGATTTACCAAATTGGTAAACAGTGTCGGGTCCACTTCACAATAAGTGGAGCTATCAGATACAACTGAATCTAACTTATTAATATAATCATGTTTATCTAGTATTACCACTGTATCTCCTTTATCTGCCCTCTGTATAATAATGTCCTTATTTTCTCGAAGTTCTCGTAAAGCTGAACTGTCATGTGTATTCAATTTAGGAAGTCGTGTTTCTTTTATGTTATTCACTACTTGGTTAACTTGTTGAATAAATACATCTTTTTGTGGAACACTACGAAGTCCAAATTCAAAATCAATTACGCATTGTTTTTTTGGCAGCTTTCGAGGTGGTAAATTATAATTTAATCCTTTGGATAAAAGTGAAATCTGGTCCTGCGATAGTGTACACGAGGAAAGATTTGTAACCTGTTGATGTGTCGGTTCGTTGGATACTGGGTGAGGGGGTGTTCGTGAACTAGCCGACATATTCTGTGGTAGTGCGTTATGTGTCTGTGGGGGGGATGTCACCCAACTCGTGTGAACTTGGTCGCAAGCTCGCGACAATGTGTTAGAATTCGTATGAACGTGTCTTGAACTATTCGATAATGTTTGCAACTTATTAACGTGTCTGTTTTTTATTTCTGAGGCTTGTGCTTCCCGTCGCAAATCTATGGAGGTCTTCAATACAGACCAATCGTTCGGATGTAGATAATTTTTTAATTTATCGCGAAGCTTCCTAACCTGGGAAAGGTATTTTTGTTTATCCGAATATCGAGATTTTAAGGCAAGCTTAACAATATTACGTGATGTCGCCAGTGATAGTTGTTTTATGTCTGAAATTTTTTGATTTAAATTCACCCTGGCAAACTTCGGAACGATGTTGTTTTGAAGGCAATATTTTAGGAAAGAAATATGGTAACTTTGGGCCGAGTACCTTAGTGTAGATTTAATGTAATTTTGTACCAAGCCATTCAAAAAATCTCCCATAATTGTGTGTATCGATTGTATACTACTGGAGAGACAGGAAGTGAATGAAATAGTCAATAAGAGTATGAAAATTAATTAGATAGTATGAATCAGAGCTGTAATACTCAATATGTTCTACGTTGATAATGATATTAGTAAATTAATAAGAGGAGTTTACCTCAATATAGTACGTGGAACACTTCCGTATGATACCCTCCAGAAATTAAAACGGAAAAAACGAAAAAATCGACAACTTACCGGTACATTAAAGTAAAATATAAATAATTAAAGTAAATTATAAATAATTAAATAATCAATTTAACACAATTCAAAATCAATTCAAAACAATTAAAATTCAAATTAACGCAATTAAAAGAATCTAACGAAAATATTCAAAACGATTTTCCTTCCTGAAGCTGACAATGCTTTTCGACCGACTGTCGTGATCACAGGAATGAAAATTATCGAATCAGGCTAAACCTGCAACTTAAATAGAGATTATGTGTCTTCGCGCATGCGCGTAAAGGTCCACGCATCGGAGATCAAATATGGCCGCCGAACATTAACAGAATTCTCGTGTAATTTAATTTCAACGGTTTCTGCAATTAATAGTCGCGTATAATTACGTTGAACGTTAAGTATTTTGGCCTCGTTAAATAAAAAAGTATGTTTTTCGTTAATGGCATGAAAGGCTAATTCTGACGCTGCTGAACGAGAAGCACGAACAGAGGCTTCGTGTTGATTTACACGGATATTAAGAGAAAACCGCGTGGAACCCTGATAAGACGAGTCGCAATCACCGCAAGAAATGTTGTATACTAGATCATTAATTTGTGTTGCGAACGCCGAAAGAACCGAGCGATTGTTCAGTATAGTGTGTAACTTCCGTATAGGCCTAGCTATAATTTTAAATTCGGTATCTTTAAAGAATCTGTTAAGCTGTTTGTGCCACTGTTCAACATATGGGACAGAAATAAAGTATTTTTTGATATTACTATTGTTGATTGGTGCAGTATTTTGTATCCTATCCTTAGCTTGTACCCTAATTCGATTTATTGTGTTAATGGGATAACCCCTGTTCAAGAATCTGCTAGTTAATATTTGTATTTCTGAGTCTAAAGCAGAATCCGTCGTTGAATATTTATAGGCATTTAGAAATTGATTAAAGATAATCGATCTTTTGTAGGTGAACGGGTGGTAGCTATTATAATGTAGAAGCATACCGGTGTTTGTGGGTTTTCGATAGATGCTAAATTGTATTTTGTTCGAGTCCCGGGTAAGCGTGAAATTTAGAAAGTTTAATGACTTAGTATCCGTATCTTCCCTTTCCAATGTAAATTTGAGTCTAGAATGAATATTGTTAAACGAATGTAAAATATCTTGGATAGTACTACTATCGGTAATAACTAGAACATCGTCTAAATACCTCCCATAGTATGTGATACGGGGACGAAAAGGTGTCAAATGTATCTGCTCAATCGTTGAGAGATAGATCTCTGACATTAAGCCACTCAGGCTCAAACCCATTGGTAATCCAAAAATTTGTTTGTACACCTTGTCTCGAAAGGTGATGTAGTTAGCCTCAACTAATAGTTTAATTAAGTGAAAAATCTCCTTTATAGGCAGCTTCGTATAATTAATCGGTGTCGAGTTTTTATTTAACATATCCCAAATAATATCTAATGTGTATTCAACGTTTACATTCGTATATAATGATGTAACATCTAATGAGAATAAATTGTCATTGTCGCCGAGTCTACAGTCTTTAAGATTATTAAATAATGTATCGTAATTCTTAATCCCAAATTGTATAACCTGTCTAAAAGGTTTTATAATGTTATATACATGTGTGGCTAAGGCTGAAAATGCCGAGTTCCTGTAGGAAACAATAGGTCGAATCGGAAATCCAGGCTTGTGTAATTTTACCTGACCAAAAAGTGCAGGAATATTGTATGTTCTGGACTTCAATTCCTTCAACTGAACCATAGTAATGTAGTCGTTTTTACGATATGTGGTTAACGTTTTATTGTATTGATTTACCAAATTGGTAAACAGTGTCGGGTCCACTTCACAATAAGTGGAGCTATCAGATACAACTGAATCTAACTTATTAATATAATCATGTTTATCTAGTATTACCACTGTATCTCCTTTATCTGCCCTCTGTATAATAATGTCCTTATTTTCTCGAAGTTCTCGTAAAGCTGAACTGTCATGTGTATTCAATTTAGGAAGTCGTGTTTCTTTTATGTTATTCACTACTTGGTTAACTTGTTGAATAAATACATCTTTTTGTGGAACACTACGAAGTCCAAATTCAAAATCAATTACGCATTGTTTTTTTGGCAGCTTTCGAGGTGGTAAATTATAATTTAATCCTTTGGATAAAAGTGAAATCTGGTCCTGCGATAGTGTACACGAGGAAAGATTTGTAACCTGTTGATGTGTCGGTTCGTTGGATACTGGGTGAGGGGGTGTTCGTGAACTAGCCGACATATTCTGTGGTAGTGCGTTATGTGTCTGTGGGGGGGATGTCACCCAACTCGTGTGAACTTGGTCGCAAGCTCGCGACAATGTGTTAGAATTCGTATGAACGTGTCTTGAACTATTCGATAATGTTTGCAACTTATTAACGTGTCTGTTTTTTATTTCTGAGGCTTGTGCTTCCCGTCGCAAATCTATGGAGGTCTTCAATACAGACCAATCGTTCGGATGTAGATAATTTTTTAATTTATCGCGAAGCTTCCTAACCTGGGAAAGGTATTTTTGTTTATCCGAATATCGAGATTTTAAGGCAAGCTTAACAATATTACGTGATGTCGCCAGTGATAGTTGTTTTATGTCTGAAATTTTTTGATTTAAATTCACCCTGGCAAACTTCGGAACGATGTTGTTTTGAAGGCAATATTTTAGGAAAGAAATATGGTAACTTTGGGCCGAGTACCTTAGTGTAGATTTAATGTAATTTTGTACCAAGCCATTCAAAAAATCTCCCATAATTGTGTGTATCGATTGTATACTACTGGAGAGACAGGAAGTGAATGAAATAGTCAATAAGAGTATGAAAATTAATTAGATAGTATGAATCAGAGCTGTAATACTCAATATGTTCTACGTTGATAATGATATTAGTAAATTAATAAGAGGAGTTTACCTCAATATAGTACGTGGAACACTTCCGTATGATACCCTCCAGAAATTAAAACGGAAAAAACGAAAAAATCGACAACTTACCGGTACATTAAAGTAAAATATAAATAATTAAAGTAAATTATAAATAATTAAATAATCAATTTAACACAATTCAAAATCAATTCAAAACAATTAAAATTCAAATTAACGCAATTAAAAGAATCTAACGAAAATATTCAAAACGATTTTCCTTCCTGAAGCTGACAATGCTTTTCGACCGACTGTCGTGATCACAGGAATGAAAATTATCGAATCAGGCTAAACCTGCAACTTAAATAGAGATTATGTGTCTTCGCGCATGCGCGTAAAGGTCCACGCATCGGAGATCAAATATGGCCGCCGAACATTAACAGAATTCTCGTGTAATTTAATTTCAACGGTTTCTGCAATTAATAGTCGCGTATAATTACGTTGAACGTTAAGTATTTTGGCCTCGTTAAATAAAAAAGTATGTTTTTCGTTAATGGCATGAAAGGCTAATTCTGACGCTGCTGAACGAGAAGCACGAACAGAGGCTTCGTGTTGATTTACACGGATATTAAGAGAAAACCGCGTGGAACCCTGATAAGACGAGTCGCAATCACCGCAAGAAATGTTGTATACTAGATCATTAATTTGTGTTGCGAACGCCGAAAGAACCGAGCGATTGTTCAGTATAGTGTGTAACTTCCGTATAGGCCTAGCTATAATTTTAAATTCGGTATCTTTAAAGAATCTGTTAAGCTGTTTGTGCCACTGTTCAACATATGGGACAGAAATAAAGTATTTTTTGATATTACTATTGTTGATTGGTGCAGTATTTTGTATCCTATCCTTAGCTTGTACCCTAATTCGATTTATTGTGTTAATGGGATAACCCCTGTTCAAGAATCTGCTAGTTAATATTTGTATATTTTACTTTTACTCATATTTTACTTTAATGTACCGGTAAGTTGTCGATTTTTTCGTTTTTTCCGTTTTAATTTCTGGAGGGTATCATACGGAAGTGTTCCACGTACTATATTGAGGTAAACTCCTCTTATTAATTTACTATTATTTTGCTAATATAAAACTATATTACTATTGAAGCAAAGTTCAAATTCATCACATTAGGATACTTTTTAATATATGAACATTACTTTACTTAATTAATTCAAGTCACATTACGTCATTCACAATCACAACTCATAACCTTGTTAACACCTAACTGTGACTTCTTGCTGCTGTGGGAGAGGTTTTTTCTTTAAGGTACAAACAAATAAATTTCCATTGACTTTATACCTTAAAACCTCCAAAAAACATTTTTTACCAAGTACATTTGTTTCTTTATCTCTTTTAATTCCTAGTACTCCTACACTGCTTCTCATTATTTATCATTTTTATAGTTCATTTCTGCTCAATATTACTTCATTTATATACATTTCATCACTCTAGCAATCATAGTAATAATTATATTATTCACACTCCATTAATGTTACGCACAGGTCTGGTCAGTTCTGTTCCTAAATTTAATAAAGTTCTAAAGATCTCTGATCTGAGAATTTACAGTTATATCTTTTGAAGCCTTTCCTGGAATTCATTGACTATTCTGTGATCTGCTTTCCTGCTGAATTAGGACTTTCCCTTTTCTCTTCCTGACAGAATTCCACACCTTTTCTGTCTTCAAGCCACAATATGTGATATACCTTTTTACTAGCTAGCAGTCTCGCATCACTGCTGTAGCACACCGAATTCCATACCCTTCTGCCATCATTTTTTTTTTTCTCTCTCTCTCCTCACTCGCATCACTTTTTTTCCCCCTCCCACATCTATGCCACTTTCCAACTACATTTCTTCTTTTACACACACTCTTTCTTTGCATGTGAAAACCTTATTTATTTCCTCTTATTTGCATATCTCCACCTATTAATTCGAACTTCACCCAATCACTATGTTATTTCTTAAACTTATTTTTCTCATACATTATTAACACACAACTTTGTCTTGACTAGTGATTTTGCCTGCCTGACCCAGCCTGTGGTTTGGTTACAAAGAGGCTTATAATTATTACATGAATCTGAGTGTCCCATTACTTGGCTGTCCTTTGCTGCCTTCTTTGATTCTGTTAAGCCCACTAAATCCCTTTTTATTCATCTTGGCATCCTCCTATTGCAGCACTCATGGCATTCACTTATGAACACCTTAAAAATTCTCCTTAAGTTCAGATGTAATTTCCCCCTTTCATCTCAGTTGATGGGGTCCACATATATCCTTAGTCTACAATATACAGTAATTCCGTTTCTTGAAATTGAAATCCTTGCCCTTATTCTTGATTGAAATGCCATTTGTTATCATCCAATTCAGGATGCTGTGTTCATTCAGCACTAAGAGTTCCTGTATCATCATAATTGTGTTGTTACCCAAATCACTGATGGTTTCATCAAAATTTTCATGCTGCTTGTATTCTCTGTGACATATTGTTATAGATAACAGTTATCATGTTGATTCAAAAAATGTGTGATTTAGAAATTGTTTTTATACATGCTATTAAAATAGAAATCTGTAATTTTAAATGCTTTTTCAAAAAATGCAAGTAATCTTTTACATGAGTCACTTTCATATTTTAAATACTCTTATTTTTATAGGGAAAAGAATTCCCTATAAAAATAAAGCAGAATTATGATGCTATAAATATGTATTGAAAGTAAAATATTGTAACATTTTCAGAAAGCTGTATGTGACATAACAACTATGATATTGAAGTTAATGAACACCATGATATCTGGTGACCCTAATGCAAAGGTTATGTAAGTTTCACTATTTTTTCTTTCATTAAACGCATTATATTTATTAATTAAATTTGTTGCACGGTTTTTTTTAATTGCTTCAATTGGTTACTTTGGTTTAATAAAAGGTTGCCTTTTATTAAACCAAAACTGTCTTGCTTCAGTGCAACTGAAATTTGACTTTTAACAAGTCTACTTTAAAAATTTACTGCCCAATAAACCAAAGAATTTCATAGATCTAAATGGGGTGTAGGTGAAAGTATTAACCCTGTGAAGGCCAGTGTTGTTGTACCATGACAGTATAAAATTCTGTTTCCAGCCCAGTGCCATGGAGGACATGACATTGTGTTTAATTACATAATAGTTCATTAGAAATTGAATTTTTTGTTGCAAGAGAGAAATACTTTATTGTATATTAGTTCTCCAATTTTGCTAGCAAAAGGGTGTTTAAATTTAGTTTGAATAGTGATATATAAATTGCTATTTTATCTTGATTACCTTGCACAATCTTTTTTCTAAAAGAATGGAACAAAATTTCTGGATGTGTAGCTTATTCACAAATTTAATCTGAATCCTGGAGATTTCTCCGAGGCCAGATGAGTGAATGAAAATGCTATTTTTCTATTAATTTCATTGTTTTTATTGTCTGGCTATATCGTAAAATATGTATTTTGTTTGTTATTGATATATATTGAAATTCAACCTGGAAATTTGTACTGCATAAAGAGTTGGATTCTCTCTGCAGAAATGAACATTCTTTTTTCCTAGCAATGCATGTGATTCCTCAAAATATCAGGATCATGGCATTTCTGATGGAACTGAAATGGACATTTAGAACATCAACATTGTTTAATGCACAGTGAAAATGAAAGGCAGTGGGTATTGGAACATGCATATTTGTCACTCCTTACCCATGAAAAAAGTTGCCTAATCCACTTCATGCAGTCAAGATTACTTTTAATTTTGACATCCTTTACTAGTGAATATAACTGTATGTTCTGCTAAACATAAGTACTAAAGGCATGTGGTTATGATCTTTCAGTTAATTGTAAATAATGGAAGAGCCAAAAAAAAAAAAAAGCAATAATTATGTTACTAGTAGGATATAAATACCCAATTTTTTTTTCTTAAAAATTTTTTGTGCCTTAAAAATGGGGGGACAGCTTGTTTAAGGTGTGGAGTGTTCTAGAAAATACAGTATATTTACATTGCTAAAAGTGTTAACGATAATTCACTTGAAATATTTTTTGCTGTAACAGTTCAGGAAAACAGCCATAAAGAGTAACAATTTTTTTTTTTTTTTTTTTTACCAGTCTGTTAAGTTTTTCATTGGAAATTTGTTCCAACAATCAACTACCCCTCTGGCTGAAAGCAAGTTTCCACATATCTGTTCTGCAACCATCCTTCCTCAATTTAAATTTATTCTCCCTTATGTGTGTTGTTTAAGCTAGAATAAAATTTAGCTTACTTAATCCATTCAGATCCTTAAATGCCTCAATCAGATCTCTTTGCAGGTGCCTAGTTTCCAGGTGCTGCAGTTTTCACAACTGAAGTCTTTCTCAGTAAGAGTACCCTTTTGTTCCCCCTCATTAATCTCATTGTTTATTTCTTTGCCCATTCCAATGGATCCACATCCTTCCTAAAATGAGGCTTCCAGACCTGTATACAATACCCAAGATGTGGCTTCATCATTGCCTTCTACACTGGAATAATATCTTATTATCCCCGGTTGCAAATTTCATTGACAAAATACCCATGAGCTGTCCAGCAGTCCATCTGCACTGATCAGAGAACTTCATGTGTAAATGCACAATTATCTGAGGTCTTTCTCATTCTCCACTACTTTCATTGTGGTACCACACAGTTCATACATTTATGTGGAGCCGACTGGTCTAGCCGGGTGGGTAAAGTGCCTGCCTGGCAACCCAAAGGTCGCGGGTTCGAATCCCGCCTCAGGCTTGGATCAGAGTAGAAAATGCAAAAACCTTGGGAGGTGCAATATGGCCACAGAAGCCGATGCGCCAACAACTAACAAAAAAAAAAACAAAAAAAAGAAACATTTATCTGGAATTGCTGGGAATATAGTACCATGCATTTGTCAATATTAAACTTTAATTGCTACTTCTTAGCCAACTGCCTAATTTTTCCAGATCTTGTTGCAGTAGCACTGTGATTATTGTCCTTAACCACTCTGCCAACCTTTGTATCATCTGCAAACTTAGACATTAAGCCTGATATTCCTTCATCAGTATCATAAATAAATATTGAAACAACCATGGGCTCAGCTCTGAGCACCGGGAAACTCTGCTAATAATGTATTTCAAGAAGAACAGTTCCATGTTGATAAACACTGTCTCCCCCACTCAAGCATCTCTTTATCCATAGCAGTAACTTGTCCATAATTCCAAAATGGTCTGTTTTGTATAACAGAGTTTTGTGTGAAACAGTATCAGAAACTTTTCTGAAATTCAAATATATAATGTCAAAATTTTTTTTTTTTGCATCCAGTTCCTTTACTGCATCATATTATCCAATCAGATTGTTTAGTCAAGGTGATCCCTTAAGAAATCCATGCTGTGATTTAATTGCATTCATATCTAGATGTCCTGTATTACTTCTTTAAAAATGATTCCATTATTTTCTCTGGAACAGAAGTGAAGCTTACACGTTTGTAATTACTCACCTCACCTCACCTCACTCTTTGTAAACTGGGGAGACATTTGTACATCTCCAATCCACGGATGCCCTGATAATTATGGCTAAGGGATTGCTTACCTCTTTTGCTACTTTTTTTTTAATATAATTCAATAGACTTATCAGCTCTGGGTGCTGCTTTATTTACTTTTGGCTTCATCAATTTCTCTTCCATTTTCTTCTCAGTTATCACAAAATTATTTAGTTCCTAGTTATAACTTGGTGTACTTCTGGTATTCCCATCCCTAAAACTTTCTTTGCTGGTGAATGTAGATGCAAAATATTTATTCAGTTTGTCAGCAACCTGAACACGTTCATCAATAGTTATGCCATTCATATCTGGTGGCAGAGCCGTGCCGAGGGTGAGGCAAATGAGGTTCTTGCTCCAGATTAAAAGCTGAAAGGGGTGCCAAAAAAAAGATTAAATAATTGCCAAAGTTGCCATGATTAACAGTATGGCACAATTTTTCATTCTTGCCTCAGGTACTAAAATGGCTCAGCACGGCCCTGTCTGGTGGATGTAGTTCATCCCCTTCTTTCTTTCTAGTGTTAACATAAGCAAAGAATTCTTTGCTACTCTTCTTTGCAATCTTAAGCCTTCTCATAATCTGCTTTTGCTTGTCTTAACTAATACTAATGAATGTAGGTTTATGTATCCCCTGCTCTTTTGCACCCTCAAAACCAAAAATCATCATCATTATCCCTGCTCGTTTAATCATTCCAAACATTTTTCTTCTCTGCCACCATTTCTCTCATTAGATCTTGTGATATCCATTTAGGTCTTAACCTTGAACAGTATTTCTTAGTCAGTATAAAAAGCTAAGTAGCTTCTGTGATTACTTCCCTGAATGCTAAGAATTAACTGTTATTTTATCTATTATTTTTCTATACTAAAAATTCAGATTTAAAGTATTAAATGTTATAAAATGATATTGTTTGGTAACATTTAAAAAAAAAAAAAAATTGTATGCTAAAATCTTGTCCATTCATGCCAGGATGAATTTGATTATTCAAAAAAATGTCACCTTAATCTGTATGCCTTAAGCTTGCTTATTACAAAAATGTTGATTGTTTGTTCCCTGTGGTTTTATGGACATTTTTCCAGTGATGATAGCTAAGGCTGCTATTTGGTAGTCTGAAACATTGAGGAAGCTGATGTTCAGTTCTGCTTTGAGTCAATTATATTAGTGCATTAAATTTTGGCAATGTCCAGTTATTTTGCAACAACTAGACCCTCTACTTGTACCTTCATGCTGGTGGGACTGTTAGTCTCCACACTATTCCTCTCGTGCAATGTCAAAATATACTATGCCTAGCATGAAGGAGGTGACATGCATTTCGTTGAGACTGGGATGAACTTCTGTAACACAATTCAATTCTAACTGGCAGATTGTTGATTATCCACTACAGTGCCACTACTTTTCTTAACACCTTCTTAAGTGAGTTTGCTGAAAGCAAAGCCAGTTTTACATTATGAGCCAGTAATGTGCCGTGATTTTTTTTCATGGAATTTTGAAAATTTGTAAAAGTGAAAACTTGCTATGTAAATGTTTTTGAACAGCAATTTTTTCTTGTTGACTTGATTTCCTAACATTAGAGTGACATTTCACTATTGTACAAATTGGAGCAGTATGGCATTAAAAAAAAAAATTGTTTTTACTTTTTTTACCCTTGGTAACTATTTACGTGTCACTGCATTCAATTTCATCAACTTCTGGATCTGTGAGTTTCAGAAAATTTTAGCTTTGGCAAGCCCAGATTAGATAAGGCTGATAAGATGAGCTCTTACTCTGATTTTTTGTGCTTCCATTTGTGTCCACTATTACTTGGAATCACAGATAACAGATAGCAGCACCAAATGGAAGATTTTCAAGACAGTTTGTACATGAAGCTTATACAGCATCAGCAAAAAAAAAAAAAAAACCACCTGTCCATCCCATGTAACAAGTGATGTGGGATTTTTTTTTTTTTTTTTTTTTTTGGGGGTGAAGAGAGCAAAGCAAGCTTTGCTTTCTTCACCATTTGCTAATACTAATACTAATGAATGGACACATTATTTGAAATGACCTTAACAAACATTTATATATACTCTTTTGAGTCAGTTCATGAAAATTGTATGTATGTGTTCCTAACAGGGTTAATGGATGTTTGAAGTAGCAAAAGCCATATCTTGTTCGGTCTCCAGAACGAAGCTCCAGCATCTTCCCATCTCTTTTGTCATGTAGCATGTGTCATGTTGCTTGAGACTATAATGGGCATCATGGCAAGAATCACTGCCTGACATTTCAGCCATTGTGTATTATGTAGGTAGAGTTTGTTCGTGGGCCAATTTGCATGTTGTGTGGGCTGAAAAATACAAAATAATCGCTTAGGTAAAATCCTATTCCCTTGCCTGAGATTGCTAAATATACAGCCTGAGTTGAAGTGAACTTCAGAAATTCCTCTAGTCATAGATCGGCATCAAACTCAGACCTACAGTGGCGGGCAAAAAAACTGCATCACCTTTAAAAAAAAGTAACATTTGTAGTGAAACGTATAAGATATTGTTTGATTACAGTCATTTTGTTTGTTGCAAAACAAAGGTATTTCGTCAGATAACACTTCTATTGCATTAGACAGTAATTGCAAGGTATTGCATCAGCCATTTCTATAAATACGCCGTTTGAAGGATATACACGCTCATTAGTATCCTGTTTTGCGGAGGTGTAAGTATGGCTCCATATGTTCAGTTGACACAAGAAAAAAAGCGAAGCTATTGCTCTGTCCCAGGAAGGGTTTGTTTGTTTGTTATTTGGTTTTTAGGAGCATTAGCAACTAAGGCCATATTGCTCCGGGAATATGCAGTGGTCATTCCCTGACCTTTCCGCATCCTCCGTATTTGGTGGTGACGGGCTCGAACCCCGGTCTAATCAAGAAGCATGTGCTACGCACTGCTGCTCCTTCCCACCTGGCTACGGAGGCGACCCCAGGAAGGGCTTTCTATGCCTGCTGTCACTGATAAAATAGGTTGCCACCAGTCAACAGTAACCCGGGTGCTGAAATTAAAGCGTGAAACCGGTGATGTGAAGAGAAAACCTGGGTCAGGCCATAAGAGAGTGACTATGCCTTCCCAAGATCGATATTTGAAATGGCTATGCCTTTATAATCTCCATGCTAGTGCTTCTGATCTAAAACTGGCCTCTGGTGTTGAAACAATGAAATGGCTTTTTATAAAGGCATAGCCATTTCAAATCATATTTGAAATGGCTATGCCTTTATAATCTCCATGCTAGTGCTTCTGATCTAAAACTGGCCTCTGGTGTTGAAACAAGTTCACAAACTATCCAAAGATGGCTTTCGGAATGTGGTCTGCATGCCTATCGGCCCAAGAAGAAGCCTTTGTTGACTCAACAAATGAGGAAGAAGCAACTTGCTTAGGCTAAAACGCATGTTTCATGGACAAAAGGACGATGGAACACCGTCATCTTTTCTGACGAATCAAAATTCAACCAAAGCGATATGTCAGAAGACAAAAATCAGAGGCATAACACCGAATGTAAAGTTCTCCACCAGTCAGATGGTCTGGAGATACATAACAAGCAAAGGAGTGGGGCGAATTAAATTTATTAACGGAACGGTGAATGCAGAAACCTACACTGCTATCTTGGAGGTGTGCCTGAAACTGGGTATTAGGGATCACCACACAGATATCCAAAACTGCATTTTTCAACAGGACTCAGCACCTTGCCACACAGCAAAATTGGTAAGTTTTATGCTATTTAGATTTAATTATGAGTTTGTCTTCTTGTCTCACAAGGCTTAAAACATACACCAATGTTTTCCCTTGTTTTTCTCCCTTAAGGTGCAGTCATACCTCAGAAATGCTGGCATTACAGTGTTGGACTGGCCCGGCAACTGTTCAGATTTGAACCCTATTGAAAATTGCTGGTACATAATGTTGTCTAAAATTGCTCAGAAGAAGCCAACAAGTAAGATTCAGCTGCATTGTAAGGGTGTGGTACCACGAAATTGGGCAACCATGTATCCAGAAATTGATTAACTTTATGCCAGATTGTTGCAAGGCTGTAATTGCAGCTGGAGGAGGAACAACAAAATATTGAAGACTTATTTTGCTGATTTACAGTACATAATACTATTACGTTAACTTGTCATTTCAGTTTGTACACATAAATGCAATAAAATGTATGTTTGGTTGTCATGATTGCTATTTGCATGATTTCTCATATTTCCATTAATTATGCATTTTACCCTTTGGGAAGATATTTATGGCAATTAGGTATATCAGGTGGAGTCTTTTTATTGGATTTCATTCATAGAGATATATATCCCATCTAACAAATGCATTTCGAACATTTCTGCAACCCACAATGAATTATTTGCAAAATTCACAAGTGATGCAGATTTTTTGTCCACTACTGTATAAGCTTGACTTCTGTTCCAAAAAAAATAATGGAATCAGTGGTTAAAGAATCAGTGTAGGATCGCTTAACAGTATTACTGTTATATGGCAATCACTGACCAATCTGGTTAACTATTGTGATGCAGTAACAAAGGAACAGGATGCAAAAAATAATTTTAACATCATATACTGTTATTTCAGGAAAGCTTTTGATATGGTTCTACTTGAAAGACTGTTGTACACACTGGAACAGTATGCCATTAGGGCAAATGCCACACTGTTCAAATAGGGCAAATCAATGATATATAGGAATTTTTGCTAGCAGGGACAGGGATATATACTTATCCCATTATACAAGGCAATGGTCATGCCACACCTAGAGTACTGTGCACAGGTCTGGAGGCCTCATTTTAGGAAGGATGTAGAGTTGCTAGAACAAGTACAAAGAAGGGCAACAATATTGGTGAGGGGGAACAAAGGGGCGCTCTTACCAAGAAAGGCTTAAATTCTGCAAATTGCAGCACCTGGAGAGTAGGCACCTGCAAGGTGATCTGATTGAGGTGTATAAGGCCTTGAATGGGATGAGCAAGCTGAATGCTGATGGGATTCTTCCTCTTGCTCAGATTAAGAACCTGAGGGGGCATAGATTCAAATTGAGGAAAGACAATTGTAGGATAGATGTGCGAAAATTTGCCTTTAACCAGGGGGTAGTTGATTGTTGGAACAGACTTCCATGTTTTGTTGTGGAAGTTGATAGCCTAAATAAATTTAAGGCTTTGCTGGACAGGCATTTAGAACAAATGGAGGGGTGAAATGGGAGGGTTTTTTTTTTTTTTTTGGCTGGTGCTTGCTTTCTTGCATCGTATGCCTCTACTAATGCTAATGCTAATGCTAAAATCACTGCTATGGATAAAGGAATGGTTGAGTGGCAGAAGACAGAGGATAGTTATTAATGGGCACTGTTCTTCTTGGACTAATTATCTGCCGTCATGCCTGGCATTTTAACAATTCTCATAGCTGTACTGAGTCATAGTTTTCTTGAATTTTAACCTTTTCATGGCGCACTATAACCTTGCTGTTTTTGTGCCAAAAAATCAAAATCAAATCAAATCAAACTGAGCCATAGCTGTACTGAGTCAGTGAGTTGGGAAAAAACAGAATTAGGTCAGATACCTCTCTTTCTGATGAAACCTTGAAAATGCTCTTGACAGCCAAATCTAGTCAGCAGGGCCATTATCATAAACAAAACTTTGACTCAACATTTCTGAATGGGGCAATTTCTGCAACAATATCTTTCTTGAAGCAATTGCAATCATTTGATGGTATCTAACAGACAATATAAACAGAAATTCACAGATAAAAAAAATGCTTGGTGTGCTGTTTGAAAGCGTGCTGTGTTGGTAAAATAATCCTATGGCTGTATCTTAATACAAAATACATATGTTGTTGGTGAAATTAATTTCAGTTCCAAAGTCTGAATTTAAATAATATCTTGAATTTTTCTAATAAAAATTATGAAATTTCCTGCTTTTCAAAAGTCAAATTTTTAGCAAATGGTATTGTAAAATAATCACAGTGAGAAAAATGTATTATTTAATAATTTATGAACTTGAAATTCTAAAGTTGGATTAAATTAATTATTCAAAAAAAATTAAATAAAAATTATAAAAAAGCAAGCTAGTAAATAAATAAAAAAAATCCAGAGTGAGAATACCAATATTTCATTTTGATATTCTTATTTTGCCTGTTCAGTTTTACAATGAATAATCGATTATAAATTATAAAAACCATTTTTGAATATGTCTGTTCATGTTATTGTCCTCAAGTTTTGTGTCTACAAAGATAAATCGTGTATTATTTGAAAAGTCTCAACTAGGAAGTGAAGTAATGGTATTAACCAGAATTTAATGAGTTAATTTTAAATATGATATTAAGTAATTTGTTGCATTTGTGCGAATAGCTAACAGACATTGTAAATCAGGATATTATAAGCACAATGATAATAGCTAAACTAGTAATGGAGTCAATAAAAGAGTTTCATGTGTGTTTTTATACTTAAGGAATCAGTGATGAAATCCAGACAGATGTTTTTTTCTCTCTTAACTATTCCTTGTTTCTTTTGATAGAAAAAATTGAACCAAGGGATATAAATGAGAGATATAAATAAAAAAGCTTGTCTTGCACTGGGAAGGAAATTTTCTGATATGTAAAATTGAAACAAACCTTATTAACTGCATTCTTATAAAATGTAATCTTTAAATTATAATTTAATTCATTTTAATTAATTAATTAAATTATAATTAAGTTATAATTTAACCAAATTAAAGATACAAGTAATTACTTGTATCTTTAATTTGGTAATAAAATATTTTTGAAAATTTTACTTCATTGAAAGATATTTGGAATGTACAATGGGCAAATGTTGGGATTTAATCCTGTAGTTATAAGTTTACTATTCTTTTTTAAAAAAATCCATATAAGCAGTATTTTAAACCTTACCTGCCAGTATGCTGAGTTAGGTCAACTAGTAATATATATATATATATATTGTTGTTTTTTTTTTTGTTTTAAGCAGGAATATAACAAAACAGAAAGTATGGTCTGAAGTTAGAGGAATACTTCAAGATTATCCATTGTCAGAAATAATGACAAGTTTGGTAGAGCATGCAAAGGAAGCTGCTTTATTAGTGAATGCAATGACTTATTCTGATAATTCCCTGGATTTTTCTGAGTAAGTGTTCCTTCATATTTAAATCCTTTGATTAAAAGATATTAGAAGACTTATAATGATAGAGTTGGGAACTGAGAGTAACAAACTGTTAAAAAATATCAATGGTATTTGGGAAAGCAATGCTACATCTCGGTACTTTACATTTTAAGGCCCACTGACCTTATCCTTCCCTATTATGTTTATGGGGATTTTCAAGGACCAGGGAGGCGTCTCCGTAGCCAGGTGGGAAGGAGCAGCAGTGCGTAGCACACACTTCTTGATTAGACCGGGGTTCGAGCCCGTCACCACCAAATACGGAGGATGCGGAAAGGTCAGGGAATGACCACCGCATATCCCGGAGCAATATGGCCTTAGTTGCTAATGCTTCTAAAAACCAAATAACAAGGACCATTCTCCATACCATAAATTAATTCAGCAGATAATTCTGTGACAAAAAAAATTTATAAAAGTTATCTGTTTTCAGTTTATTGGGAACTTTGGTTTATCTGTTAAATATGGGGATTGCTTAGACTAAGATAGTAAAAATAGTAAAAGCAAAATTTTATGCTTCTAATATTACAATCATTTTCATTATTTGTTATAACATCTTCTATTTAACTTTTTTGAGCTCTCAAACTAATAGTATTAAATATATTCTTGTGAATATATGAACGAACTCCACAATTGTATATCCTCAATATCTGTATTTAGCATTAGTAGAGGCATATGATGCAAGAAAGCAAGCTTATATAACATATAAGCCAGAAAGAAAATAATAATAAATAAAACTTCCCATATCACCCATCCATTCACTCCAAATGTTTGTCTAGTTCTGCCTTGAACTTATTAAAGTTGTTGGTCTCCACTACAACAGATGGAAGTTTGTCCCAACTATCAATCACCCACTGGCTAAAGGCAAAATTCCACACATCTATTCCACAATTGTCTTTCCAAAATTTGAATTTATGTTCCCTCAAGTGAGTAATCTGAGCAAGAGGAAGAATCCCATCAACATTGAGCTTGCTCAAACTATTTAAGGCCTTATATACCTCAATTAGATCACCTTGCAGGTGCCTAGACTCCAGAAGCTGCAATTTGCAGAACTTAAGCCTTTCTTGGTAACAGCAACTCTTTATTTCACTCACCAGTCTTGTTGCCCTTCTCTGAACTCATTCCAGCAGCTCTACATCTTTCCTAAAATGAGGCTTCCAGACCTGTATACAGTACTCAAGGTGTGGCCTGGCCACTGCCTTATACAAGGGGACAATCACTTCCTTGTCCCTGCTAGCAAAATTCCTGTATATCATTAACAAGACACCATGAGCTACTCTTGCAGCCTGTCTGCACTGCTCAGAAAACTTCATATCTGACTGAACAATTACCCCCAGGTCTTTTTCATTCTCCACTATCCTGAGAGTATTACCACCCAGTTGATATGTTACTCTGTGGTGGCTGCTGCCCATGTGTAGTACTTTACGTTTGCCAATGTTAAACTTCAGTTGCCACCTCTCAGCCCATCTGCTCAACTTTTCCAAATCCTGTTGCAGTAGTGTACTATCATTACTGTCATTAACAATCATGCCAACCTTTGTATTGTTTGCAAACTTAGATATTAACCCTGTTATACTTTCATCAATATCATTGATAAATACCGAAAACAACAATTGGCCCAACACCTAACCCTGCGGAACTCCACTAATAACATTAATCCATGAAGAGCAGTGTCCATTGATAACCACTCTCTGTCTTCTCCAGCTCAACTATCTTATATCTACTGTAGGCATCTGTGTCTCCTGATAATTTATATGCATCCCATGCATTTTTCTTCTCTGCCACATGTCTCATTAGGTCATTTGACATCTATTTAGGCCTAATCCTTGAACAGTATTTCTTAGTTGGTATGAAAAGCCTAGTAGCTTCCAAGATTAATTCCTTGAATACTTGCTATTTAGAATTTGCTGTTGGAAACATCATCAGTTGGTCCCACCGTATAGAATTAAAAATATCTCTGTGACCACTGTAGTCACCTTTACAAAAGAAAAAATTCTTCCCTTTACCCCTGATGTTAGTTACATCTTTAAGTAAATCCCACATCAGTACACTGCCACCTAGTGGTTCCTTTATCTGCAGATTCTGAATACATGAATCACTGCTGATAATCAGATCAAGAGTATTACTCCCTTTGGTTGCCTCTCGATCGTGCTGCTGCTGTAGAAAACAATCCTCCAATAAATCCACAAAAGTCTTGCTATGCGTGCGTGACCAACCACAAGTTCCAGTGTATATCTGGGAAGTTAAAATTCCCCATTTTAAAACGATCTTATTTACTGGCCGACTCTATTACCCCGTACAGTTGTTCATTGTACTCATCAGAGTCATTAGGCCTATAACACACTTCTCCTCTCAACTTGATTTTCCCAGTGCTTATGTCACACCAAGCTGACTCAACACTACACTGTCCACCCTTGTCAACTGGATGCACTTCCTTAGATTTTATGTTTTTCTTAACTAACAGCATTGTCCCTCCTCCCCTTTATCCTGTCTGTCGTTTCTGTACACATTGTATTCCCCAAATTCTAATTCTGCATTCCTTATCTCTGTGTGACATCATGTCTCTAATATCCCAACAACATCAGATTTTGATGTCTTCACCAGCACCTCAAATTCATCAAATTTATTTACTATACTCCTAGCATTGGTGTATGTGCAAGTATACATGCATCTGTTTTTACTCTTAGTTACCTTAACACAACCTATGTGGTTTACTTGGTCCATGATGACTCCCAGCAGCCTTTGAAATCCCCAGTACCTCGCTTTCCAGGCTGCTGCTCATTCTAATAGAAGCAGTGCAAGAATCACTTTCTCCTCTACCTGTGCCTACCGTTAATATCTTAGTCTGTGAATTCCCCCAAGCTAGCAGTTTTCCAACCCACCTAACACTGCCTGAATAGCATCAGCAAATACAGTCAGTCGTTGTATAGCACGATAGTTGTGTTCCTAGAAACCCTCGTGCAATGCAAAATCGTGCAATATAAACAACAGGCCCTGTGGGAAAAATAGGGTTAGGTGCCGACCACCCAAAATCGAACACACATTTGTAATCAAAACATTACCAAACACAATAAATTATTAATTATGACTATTACGTAATAAAATATTGTAATGCTTTTGCTTCTATTGTAAGCAAACTTTTGTTTGATTTTCTATCCAAACAGATGACAGCCGTTCCATCTCTTCCAATTCTTTGTGTCTTAACTAATGGATTTTAATTACACTTTGAGTTGTTCCTGCTATAAAAGTTGTTTTTATTTTCTCTGCATTCTTTGTAATTCTCGGCGTTGCCTCATTTAGGCCTGTAGCACGTGCAATATCACATGGTCTTTCATTTCGCTCAAAGCGTGTCACAATTTCAAACTTTTTCTCTATTGACAGAGGCGAACTGGCCATAAGCCTTACCAGGGAAACCATGGTGGGTCGGAGGCCGGTGTGATTTTGGCCATAAACGCTAGTATGAGGCCACTACAAATTTTTCCGGGTAAGAATTTTTGACCCAGTCCGCCTCTGTTTATCAATGTTGCTTTTCTTTTTCCCTCTGAATGTGTAGTATCTTCACCAGGATGCTTCCTTTTCACACCTTTTAAGTATTTTACTCATTTTTACGGAATAAAGCACAATTACAAAATGAGGAGGCACGCTTGATACACATAAACAAAGCTGTGCACGTGTAGCAACTGAATAAACAACACCGTAAAGGCAGAGACAACTCTACCTCACTAGCTCACATTTTACTAAAGCACATTTCTGGGGGTTACTACCATAAAACAATAAAAACAATTTCCAGTTGCGTTCCTGCTAGTGGAATCTGTTATAAACTGGTAGTAAACTCGATCTAATTAATTACATTTGCGATAATACCGATAGCTGGAATTTTACATTATTATTGTGAAATGCGTTTCCCCTTCATTGTTATAAAAAACATAAATACATTTTTCAGAATCTTCTCTTCATTCCTATCGTGTTGCGTTCGGTTGGGGTGATTCCAGTCTGACTGCCATTTCTTGTAAAGACAAAGGCGAATCGTGCATAAGCGAATTCGGTTCATGTTATATGTTAAGTAAGTCTACAGATCACCTATTTGTAATGTCGTTAGTGCCAATGTGTACAACAGTATCACCCTTTGTGCCCTTAAAAGATGATATCTGCTCTACCTCATCGACATTTGCACCTGGCAGACATATCCTGGTCCTATTCCACCTATCCTTTTTGCATAATATATTTCCCATTTCCCAGACAATAGAGTCACCGAAAATAACTAGCTCCTGTGGGACAAGCACATTTTGCCCTGAAGGTTGGCCCTGTGTCGCCTGATGCACAAGAGTGAGCTCTGGCGTTGAGTTGGGCAGCTGAGAGACTGATGGGCCCCTCATTTCAGTTCCTTCGACTGCATTTATCCTACTCTTTAAACTGTCATAGACACTCATCAGAAATAACTGAGTTGGTGCCTAATTTCTTGACACTGTGCAGCTAGCACACACAAAGACATCCTCTTTGGCTAGATCGTATCCTGTTCCAAAATGCTCTGCAAACATTTCACAAGTTGCACATTTTTTTTTAGGCTGTGATGCATTGCAGAATTGCCCCCATTTGGTTCTCTCCCAAGCCACAGCACTCCCACTTAATTAACAATGAAAATTAATAAGGTTAATAAATTTAATTGATTTAATTCTATAATACTATACTTATATACTTAGTATAGTATTATATAATTATATAATACTATACTAAGCTAATGCAGTAATATGTATACCCCTATACAGTTTTACTTATAGTTTTTTTTTTATGAAACCCCCAAACACGAGACATTAGACATGAACTTCTGTAGACTGTAATTTTAAGGAAATACATATGAAGGAAGGTTGTTCCAGAAAACGGCAGTTGAATGAAAAAACGAGGAAGATGAAAAGTTGGTTCTGTGAGTTTGAAGTCGGGCAGTAAATGGATGTTGGCTGGTGGCGGCATGCGTTCGGACTGTTTTGAAAGAGAGAGTGGGAATTATAGAAGCCAATTCAAAAGAACAGCGCCCATGGAAGTATCTGTAGAAAAGGCATGCAGCAGAAACAGTACATCTATGAGACAGCGAGTGGAGAGACTCTGTTTAAGATGAATCATTAATTAACCTAACTGATTTCTTCTGAATGGAATCTAGATGCCTCAGAGAGGTTTTGGGGGCACCACCCAGATGTGGGAACAATATTTCATGGTAGGATGAATTTGCTATTTGTACAGACTGAACAGGTGTTTGGAAGAAAGCTAAAGCCGATAGTGAAAGAGAAAAACCAAGTTTTTTAGATGCAAAGGAAGCAATATTTGTAATGTGCTTGTGCAAAGAGAGATTATAAGTCAGGGTAATCCCCAAAAGAGATATATCATCTTGCCTAGAAATCTAGTTTTAGAGAGATTGAAATCAACTAAGTTGTCTTTGCCCCACTGGAGAATTACCTGGAGATCGATATTTAAGGAATTGGTAGCGGATATTTGAGAAGTTTAAGCTGATTGAGCAGGGCAAGGTTTCTCAAACTGGAAAGTGGAATGCAATGTGCTATCATCAGCAAAACTGTAGATAAGATTTCCAGTCAATGGAAGAAGGTCATTAATATACAAGAGGAAAAGAGTGGGAGAAAGAACTGAACCTTGTGGGACATCAGCATTAGTGGAGAAGTTAGAAGACAGAGAGCCATCTACCATCACCCTTAGTGAGCGATCAAAGAGAAAACCGGATAACCAATTACAAAAAACAGTTGGTAAATCATAAGATGAAAGCTTGTTTAGAAGACCTTTATGCCAAACATGATCGAAAGCCTTTTAGATGTCAAGAGCAACTGCTTGTGTTTCACCAAACTTTTCCATTGAATTTGTCCATAAATGGGTAACACAAGCCAGAATATCACCAGTGGATCAACACTGACGGAATCCATACTGGCGATCATTCATCAGACGGCAGGTTTCTTAGTAGTTTAAGAGTTGGTGGTTAATTGATTTCTCCATTACTTTAGAAAGAGTAGAAGTAATTGCAATGGGACGATAATTAGATGGGAGGGATTTCTTACCCTTTTTATGAACTGGCCGGATATGAGTAAATTTCCAAGCAGAAGGAAAAACACCTTTGGAATAAGAAAGTGAGTAAAAAAAGTCGGCAAAGAACACGAGTAAGTTCAGGACCACAGATTTTGAGAACAAGTAGAGAAATACCACAGGACCTGGAGTTTTCTGAGCATCAAGTTTTGTCAAAATCTTTCTGACATCCTTTTGATGGAAGACCATAGGAGGAATTGAATGGAGCACTTTGGGAATGGTGGGAGGTGTTTTACCAATATCATTAATACATTAGTTGGAAGAAAAATGGGATATTAGCAGGTCAGCTTTAACCTTGTCTGAAGTGACAACAGAACCATCTGGTTTTGACAGAGGTGGGAGTAGAGATGGGCAAAAGTTGCGGCCCATATCTTTGGCTTAATGGTAGCCAGAATGCTCGGCTAGCATTTTCAAGTTTTCTTAGCCTATTGAAAATCTAGTTTAGACTGATTAATAACCGCTTTACAATTGTTGCGAGCTTTGGTATAGGCAGCAAATGAAACTGAAGAATTGAAAAAAAAAAGCCAATTACGATATGAAACATTCTTCTTTTGAACAACCTTAGCAAATTTATTGGAAAACGAGGTTTAGATAAAGGACGAGATTTTAAAGTGGAGTATGGAATAAAGGATTCTGTTCCTATAAGAATAATTTCACTGACACGATCTGAGCAAACGTTGACATCAGAAGTTTCGAAACAGTAATCCAACCAAAGAAAAGAAATCTCGCAGGTCATCCCCTTTTGCATTCTTGTAATGCCAAACAACACGATATTGGGAATAGCCATGAGATAAAGGCTCCATTGGAGAAGAGTCAATCACAAGTTGTGATCTGAGGTGCCTAAAGGACCACCCACTTCGACCGTGTACTTAGAAGAGTAGGCGCCTCCATATTCAGGTGGGAAGGAACAGCAGTGCGTAGCACACGCTTCTTGATTAGACCGGGGTTCGAGCCTGTCACCACCAAATACGGAGGATGCGGAAAGGTCAGGGAATGACCACCGCATAGTCCCGGAGCAATAAGGCCTTAGTTGCTAATGCTCCTAAAAACCAAATAACAAACAAATTAACAAATAACAAACTAAGAAGGGTTGTTTGTAATAAAAAGATTGAGTGAGTTGGCTGTATCGTTATGATTGTCCAGTATTCTGGTAGGTAAATGAACAATCTGCGCTAGGTCATTAGTAATTGCAAAAGCCTCGGCATCTCGACCAGCTGGGTCGGTGTGACTAGAAGACCAAAGCCAGCTGGAGCTGTGAACATTAAAATCACCAAGGAAAATTACCTCACTGTTAGGAAAGTTGGTCTTAGAGAAAGTCAAGTGGCAGAGAGAGAGAAAGTCAAAGAGCCCCAAGTGATTAGTGGAGTTGGAAGAACAGTAGAGACAAGATGAATTGACAGAATGAGGTAGAGAGATTTTAAGCCAGAGAAGATTGAAAAGAGGAGATTCTAAATTACCAAGTTGTTGTTGTTGTTGTTTTGGTTTTTAGGAGCATTAGCAACTAAGGCCATATTGCTCCGGGCATATGCGGTTGTCATTCCCTGACCTTTCCATATCCTCCATATTTGGTGGTCATGGGCTCGAACCCCGGTCTAATCAAGAAGCGTGTGCTACGCACTGCTGCTCCTGCCCATCTGGCTACGGAGGCACACAAATTACCAAATCTGTGACAGGGAATATCGGAATGGACATATGCACAAGTACCACCTCTGAGGCGAAAGGAATCATACAGCGATAATTTGGGCATCTGAGATGAGCAGTATTTGAATCACACGATAACTGAGATTCTGTGAGAAAAAGCACATGGGGTTTGGCAGACTGCAAGTGGAAATGGACATCATTGAGATTAGAACTGAGACCACATATACAGGGTGTTTCAGTTAAACGTTTCAGAACTTCTAAGAGGTGTAGGGTACATCCTGACAACTCGAAATCATATAGCAATGTGGGGTCGGAAATGCTTTCCTGAAGCGGTGTTGTACACAGAAGCACCATAAAGAAAAGAGACCGTAAGTGAGAAATCGTTTTAATAATACATGAAAAGAAGCAAAAGGTACATGGATTAAAGTAAGTGTTTGAAGTTTCTTCCACGGGCTACAATGCACGCCTCACATCTCCGACGCATGGCCATCCGAACATTCTGGAATACTCCAGGCGAATTTCGAATTTCTTCGGCAGCTACTGGGATTCTTGCAACCAGCTCCTCAGCATTGTCAACAGGGGTGTCATAAACTAGCGATTTCATATGACCCCAGAAATAAAAATCAAGACATGATAGGTCGGGTGACCGAGCAGGCCAACGCACGGGACCACCACGTCCGATCCACTGTTGACCAAATGTGACATCCAGGTAGTTACGAACATCTCCGCTATAATGGGCAGGGGCTCCATCGTGTTGGAACCACATTGTCTGTTGCGTCGATGCAGAAATCTGTTCATCTCTCAAAAGTTGTCACCCGACCTATCATGTCTTGATTTTTATTTCTGGGGTCATATGAAATCGCTAGTTTATGACACCCCTGTTGACAATGCTGAGGAGCTGGTTGCAAGAATCGCAGTAGCTGCCGAAGAAATTCGAAATTCGCCTGGAGTATTCCAGAATGTTCGGATGTCCATGCGTCGGAGATGTGAGGCGTGTATTGTAGCCCGTGGAAGAAACTTCGAACACTTACTTTAATCCATGTACCTTTTGCTTCTTTTCATGTATTATTAAAACGATTTCTCACTTACGGTCTCTTTTCTTTATGGTGCTTCTGTGTACAACACCGCTTCAGGAAAGCATTTCCGACCCCACATTGCTATATGATTTCGAGTTGTCAGGATGTACCCTACCCCTCTTAGAAGTTCTGAAACGTTTAACTGAAACACCCTGTATTTATGAAATGAACCAGGAAGTGTTTGGGAGGTTTAGATCTTTTTGCAGATAAGCTTACTCTGTTAATTTGACAATTCGTGGTGTATTCAATAGTAAGAAAAAAAGTGGGGGGGGGGACATGCTCTAAGAAGTAATGAAATTTTTGGATATAGCATACACATGGTAAGAATATACCCAGATCCTTGACATGACGTGGCCTCGACAATGCCCCCCCTGCATACACACTGCTCGGACTCCCTCCAGTCACTATCTGGCAGAGTAGAGGTAGCAAGATTATACACCAGATGATCTGGAAGCCTCCTAGAGAGTTTCCAATAGTTTTGGGCCAGTGTACTAGCGGCTGGCCTTGAACACCGTTTTACAGCTGTTCCCTCGAAATGGAAGGAAGATTGAATCTTGCCATGATGTCCATCATAACCTCAAAATCATCAGTCATACCACATGATGGAAGAGATTGATGGTCCTTGAGGATGTCACAGACATTCTCTCAGATATGCCAGACAAGCTATACTTGCTAACTGGGAGTAAAACGCTGATGGAACTGATATTCAGGTTACATTCATGTCAAGTAGACCAAATTTCCGGCAAAGTCCGGAAGGTCTCTGACAGCCAAATCCTCTGCTTGCACCTTCATGATGGTGGAACTGTTAGTAATCCTGGGTATAACCTCCATGCACAAGCACACTGTGAGTGACCACCAAGGTATGAACCAATGTAAGCAGGGGTCGAGGTGTGGTGCCCACACCACACAGAGGAATGTCTCCCCTCTGTGTTACCAGGAAATACTAGGTGGTAGATGACTCTCATCAACCGGTGCAATACCACCACTTTGCTTATTGGAGGCTAATGGGAGTGCTGTGGCTCAGGGGAGAACTGAGGGGGGCAGTTGCCCTCTGAATCACAGCCTTTTAAAATGCACTGCTTGCATGATGTTTATGGAGCAATTGGGTACGGGACATGATATTGCCATGGAGGATGTCTTTGTGTGTGCGCGATGTAAGGAGTGTAAGGACATCAGGCGACAACTCAGCATTGTTATGGGCCTATATGAGAGCTTGAAGGACAGGGTGGATGCCCGCGAAGGATCTAAATTGAGGGCCCATCAAGCTCGCAGCTGCCCACATTAATACCAGAGCTTGCACTTGGCCATCACGCAACACAGCGGCAACCCCCAAGGCAGAATGCACTGGTGTCACAGGAACTAGTAGTTGTTGGTGACTCTATTGTCATGGAAACGGGGAGCATGCTTTGTAAAAAGGATAGGTGGAACAGGACCAGAGTATGTCTGCCAGGGGCAAAGGTTGATGACGTTGTAGAGCGAATATCATCTTTTAAGGGCACAAAAGGTGACATAGTTGAACACGTTGGCCTGAATGATATTAAGAGTAGGAAACCGGCAGAATTACTTAACAAGTACAGGTCACTGTTGAAAAAAGGCCGTGAATGAGGGTTGAATTTGAAAGTGTCTGCAATTCTGCCCAGACACGATAGGAGGGAGTATATGATGAGAGCCTTGTCAATCAATTCGGCCCTGGAAAGATTGTGCAAGGCTCAAGGGGTAGAATTTTTTTCAGATTGGTCTGTATTTGTTAACAGGAGAGACTGCTTCTACAGGGATGGGATACACTTAAATAGAAAGGGTGCAAGAATATTTGCTGATGCTATCGAGGCAGTGTTAGGTGGGTTGGAAAACTGCTAACTGGGGGGATACAATGACTAATAGATTAACAGGAGCCACTGGCAGAGATGAAAGTGAAAGTATCTTGCACTGTTTCTATTGGAATGAGCAGCAGCCTGGAAAACAAGATGCAGGGTATTTCAGAGCCTGGTGGGAGTCATTGCGGAACAAGTAAACACATGTGTTGTGTTAGGGTAGCTAAGAATTGGAACAGGTGCATGTATACTTGCATGTACACCAATGCTAGGAGTTTGGTAAATAAATTTGATGAATTTGAGGTATTGCTCAGAACATCAAAGGCAGATATTGTTGGGATATCAGAGATGTGGTGTCACACAGATATAAGGAATGCAGAACTGGAATTTGGAGAGTACAATGTGTAGAGGAAGGATAGACAAGATAGAAAGGGAGGAGGGGTTACACTATTAGTTAAGAAACACATAAAAACCAAGAAAGGAAGCCAGTCGACATCGCTGGACAGTGCAGTGTTGAGTCAGTTTAGTGTGACATAAGCATTGGGAGATCAAAATTGAGAGTAGGGGTGTGCTATAGGCCCAATGACTCTGATGAGTATAATAAGAAACTGTACAGGGAAATAGAGTGGGCCAGTAAATCAGAGAGCCTTATAATGGGGGATTTTAATTTCCCAGATATTGACTGGAATTTGTGGATTGGTCACTCACACACTAACAAGGCTTTTGTGGATTTATTGGATGATTGTTTTCTACATCAGCATGTTCGGGAGGCAACTAGAGGGAGTAATACTCTTGATCTGATTATCAGTAGCGATTCTTCATGCATTAAGAATCTGCAGATAAAGGAACCACTAGGTGGCAGTGATCACAGTGTGCTGAAATGGGATTTACTCAAAGAGGTAACTACCATCAAGGGTAAAGGAAAGAGTTTTTGCTTTCGTAACGGCGACTACGATGGTCTGAGACTGTTTTTAAATTCTATACAGTGGAACCAACTGATGATCTTACCAATAGCAAATTCAAAATGAGAAGCATTCAAAGAACTTATCTTGGAAGCTACTAGGCTTTACATACCAGCTAAGAAATATTGTTCAAGTTTTAGGTCTAAATGGATGTCAGATGAACTAATGAGACATATGGCAGAAAAGAAAAATGCATGGGATACATATAAATTAACATGTGACACAGAAGCCTATGATAGATATAAGCTGGTCTGTAACCAAGTTACAAAGGAGGTTAGGCAGGTGAAGGCAGATTACGAGAAATCTTTGGCAAAGGATACAAAGAAAAACAGCAAAGAGTTCTTTACTTATGTAAACTCCACTTGATATCGATTGTTCAACTGTTGATAATCCTGCTCAGGTAGCTAACAAACTAAATGAATATTTTGCATCGTCATTCACACATGAGGAGTTATTCAGTGAGGGAAATGCCAGAGGTGTATTCAACTCTGGCAGTGAGCTAGATAATCTTGTAATAACTGAGAGTAAAGTGGAGGAGAAATTGTTGAAGATAAACACAAGAAAGGCACCTGGGGTGGATGGGATCCATCCAGTTATATTAAAGGAGGCAGCAAAGGAAGTAAGCAAACCCTTAGCCATAATTATGAGAGCTTACTTAGACTCAGGGGAGGTACCCATAGATTGGAGATGTGCAAATGTGAGCCCAATTCACAAAGGAGGATCAAAGGCTGACACAAGTAATTATAGACCTGTGAGTTTAACTTCTGTTCCAGGAAAATTAATGGAGGCACTGATTAAAGAAGCACTGCAGGATCATCTATACAAGATTTCAGTTATAGCTCGGACACAGCATGGTTTTGTTTAGGGAAAGTCTTGCTTGACCAATTTGATTGGATACTATGATGCAGTCACAAAGGAACTGGATGCAAGGAATAATTTTGATATTATATATTTGGATCTTAGAAAGGCTTTTGATACTGTTGCACATGGAAGACTGCTGCACAAATTGGAGCAGTGTGGAATTGGAGGCAAATTGCAGCTATGGATAAAGGGATGGCTGAGGGGGAGAAGACAGAGAGTGGTAATCAATGGACACTGCTCATCGTGGACTAATGATGTTAGTGGAGTCCCTCAGGGTTCAGTGTAGGTTCCATTATTATTGTTTTCTGTATTTATAAATGATATTGATGATGGTATATCAAGCTTAATGTCCAAGTTTGCAGACGATACAAAGGTTGGCAGGGTTTTTAAGGACACTACTGACGCTATGCTGCTGCAACAGGATCTGGAAAGGTTAAGCAGATGGGCTGAGAGATGGCAAATGAAGTTTAACATTGACAAATGTAAAGTACTACATATGGGAAACAGCAACCCCAGAGCAACGTATCAACTCTGTGGTACTACACTGACAGTGGTAGAGAATGAAAAGGACCTGGGGTATCTGTTCAGGCAGATATGAACTTCTCTGAGCAGTGCAGACGGGCTGCAAGAGTAGCTCATGGTGTCTTGTCAGTGATATACAGGAATTTTTCTAGAAGGGATAAGGAGGTGATTATTCCCTTGTATAAGGCAATGGTTAGGCCTCACTTTGAGTGGGTGCCTCCGTAGCCAGGTGGGAAGGAGCAGCAGTGCGTAGCACACACTTCTTGATTAGACCGGGGTTTGAGCCTGTCACAACCAAATACGGGGGATGCAGAAAGGTCAGGGAATGACCACCGCATATCCCCGGAGCAATATGGCCTTAGTTGCTAATGCTCCTAAAAACCAAATAACCAAACCAAACATCACTTTGAGTACTGTATACAGGTCCGGAGGGCTCATTTCAAGAAGGATGTAGAGCTGCTGGAACGAGTACAGAGAAGGGCAACAAGATTAGTGAATGGAACAAAGGATTGCTCTTACGAACAAACGGTTAAGTTTTGCAAATTACAGTGTCTGGAGACTAGACGGCGGCAAGGTGATCTGATAGAGGTGTATAAAGCCTTGAATGGTTTGAGCATGCTCAATGCCGATGGGATTCTTCCTCTTGCTCAGAATAATGACCTGAGAGGGCATAAATTCAGATTGAGGAAAGACAGATGTAGGATAGATGTGCGGAAATTTGCCTTTAGCCAGCGGGTAGTTGGTTGGTGAAACAGATTTCCATCCCGTGTTGTGGATGTTGATAGCCCAAATAAATTTAAGGCTCAGCTGGACAGGTATTTCGAATGAACGGAGGGTTGAAATGGAAATGTGTGTTTTTTTTTTTTTTTTTGGCTGATGCTGCTTTAGCTTGCTTACTTGCATCATATTCCTCTACTAATGCTAATCTCTTTCATCATGCAGTATGACTGATGACTTTCAAGGTTATAATGAACATCATGGCGAGATCCAATCTTCCAATCATGCAGTATGACTGATGACTTTCAAAGTTATGATGAACATCATGGTGAGATCCAATCTTCCTTAATTTTCGAGGATACAGCTCTTAAACAGTGTTCGCAGGCCGGCCGCTAGTTAGTACATCTGACCTAACCTACTGGTAACTCTTTAGGCTTCCAGATCAGCTAGTGTATAATCTTGCTACCTCTACTCTGCCAGATAGTGACTGGAGGGAGTCTGTGAAATGTGTATGTGGTGGGCATTGTTGAGGCCACGTTATGTCAAGGATCTGGGTATATTCTTACCATGTGTATGCCATATCCAAAAATTTCATTACTTCATAGAGCATGTCCCCCCCAACTTTTTCTTACTATTGAATACACCATGAATTGTCAAATTAATAGAGTAAGCTTATCTGCAAAAAGATCTAAACCTCCCAAACACTTCCTAGTTCATTTCACAAATATTTGTTGTTGTTGTTGTTTTTTGGTTTTTAGGAGCATTAGCAACAAAGGCCATATTGCGCCGGGGATATGCGTGGTCATTCCCTGACCTTTCCGCATTCTCCGTATTTAGTGGTCACAGGCTGAAACCCCTGTCAAATCAAGAAGCATGTGCTACGCACTGTTTCTCCTGCCCACCTGGCTACGGAGGCGCCACAAATATATGTGGTCTCAGTTCTAATCTCAATGATGTCCATTTCCACTTGCAGTCTGCCAAACCCCATGTACTTTTTCTGACAGAATCTCAGTTATCGGTTGATTCAAATACTGCTCATCTCAGATGCCCAAATTATTCGCTGTATGATTCCTTTCGCCTCAAAGGTGGTACTTGTGCATATATCCGTTCCGATATTCTCTGTCAGAAACTTGGTAATTTGGAATCTCCTCTTTTCGATCTTCTCTGGCTTAAAATCTCTCATTGTGTCAAATTCATCTGTTGTCTCTACCATTCTCCCAACTCCACTAATCACTTGGAGTTCTTTGACTTCCTCTCTTTGCAACTTGACTTTCTCCAGTCTAACTTTCCTAACAGTGAAGTAATTTTCCTTGGTGATATTAATGTTCACAACTCCAGCTGTCTTCCATTTTCTAGTCATGCCGACCCAGCTGATTGAGATGCTGAGGCTTTTACAATTACTAATGACTTTGCACAGATTGTTCATTTACCTACAAAAATACCGGACATAATTCTAACCATACAGGCAACAAGCTTGATCTTTTTTCTCACAAACAAATCTTCTAAGTACACTGTCGAAGTGAGTGGTCCTTTATGTACCTCAGATCAAAACTTGGTGATTGTCTCTTCACCAATGGAGCCTTTATCTCATGGCTATTCCCAACCTCGTATTGTTTAGCATTACAAGAATGCAAAATGGGATGACCTACGAGATTTCTTTTCTTCTTTTCCTTGATTGGATTACTGTTTCAAAACTTCTGATGTCAACGTTTGCTCAGACCGTGTCAGTGAAATTATTCTTGTAGGAATGGAATCCTTTATTCCACGCTCCACTTTGAAATCTTGTCCTTTTTCTAAACCTTGGTTTTCCAATAAATGTGCTAAGGCTGTTCAAGAGAAGAACGTTGCATATTATAATTGGCTTGTTTCCAATTCTTCAGTTTCATTTTCTGCCTACACCAAAGCTCACAACAATTGTAATGCAGTCATTAATCAGTCCAAACTAGATTTTGAACAGGCTAAGAGTAGAAAACTTCCTTCTTGCTCTAATGGTATCTGAGCATTCTGGTCTCTTGCCAAAGCTATTGGCCACAACTTTTGCCCATCTCTGCTCCCACCTCTGTCAAAACCAGATGGTTCTGTTGTCACTTCAGACAAGGTTAAAGCTGACCTGCTAGTATCCCATTTTTCTTCCATTAATGATTTTGGTAAAACACTTCCCACCATCCGAACACGCTCCATTCAATGCCTCCTGTGGTCTTCCGTCAAAAGGATGGTAGAAGGATTTTGATGAATCTCGATGCTAAGAAAACTCCAGGTCCTGATGGTATTTCTTCACTTGTTCTCAAAACCTGTGCTCCTGAACTTACTCCTGTTCTTTGCCACCTTTTTTCACTTTCTTATTCCAAAGGTGTTTTTCCTTCAGCTTGGAAATTTACTAATATCCAGCCAGTTCCTAAAAAGGGTCACAAGTCCCTCCCATCCAATTATCGTCCCATTGCAATTACTTCTACTGTTTCTAAAGAAATATCCGTATAATATCAGTGTAGATACACCATAGATAACTTTTAAGAAACTATGATGGTAGTTTGTGTGGTAGGAATCATTTGCACTACCTCGAATTGCACTAGGTAGCATGGCGCCTCCATAGCCAGGTGGGCAGAAGCAGCAGTGCGTAGCACATGCTTCTTGATTAAATCGGGGTTAGAGCCCATGAGCCACCAAATACGGAGGATGCGGAAAGGTCAGAGAATGACCACCGCATATCCCCAGAGCAATATGGCCTTAGTTGCTAATGCTCCTAAAAAAAACCAAATAATAATAATAACTAGGTTGCATGGCAACAAAATGGTATTGCACTACCTCGAATAAGTAACGCTTCACTAATAGAGAAGACTATTATTACTTATTCTCAGTGAGTACCACCACCCAATACCATGGCAACTCGTTGTGAAGGAAGAGCACAGTATGAGATACAGAGCAAATGATGCCTCCCACACAAACTACCATCGTAGTTTCTTAAGAGTTATCTGTAGTGTATCGACAATGATATTATGTAGATATTAAACTCTTACTCTTAACGTATTATGGCTTGTTTCATTTAGTTATTTTAAATATTATCATATAAACCTTTTGCCATCTCTCATGTTGTGTGATTATCTTCACAACTGGGTTGTCATGTCTGCAATATCAGGTTACCTTCCCGCCCACGGATGAGAGGCCAGTAGCTTTGAAACGGTGCCGTCTGGGTGGTGGTACTCACTGAGAATAAGTAGCAATAGTCTTCTCTATTAATGAAGAGAGGTATTGCAATGTCATGGCAACTCGTTGTGAAGGAAGAGCACAATATGAGATACAGAGCAAATGATGCCTCCCACACAAACTACCATTGTAGTTTCTTGAGTTATCTATGGTGTATCTACACCGATATTATATTGATATTAAACTCTTACTCTTAATGTATTATGCCTTGTTGCATTTAGTTATTTTAAATATTTCTAAAGTAATGGAGAAATCAATTAACCACCAACTCTTAAACTACCTAGAAACCCGTCTGATCAACGATCGCCAGGATGGATTCTGTCAGTGTTGATCCACTGGTGATATTCTGGCTTATGATACCTATTTATGGACAAATTCAATGGAAAATTTCGGTGAAACACAAGCAGTTGCTCTTGACATCTCAAAGGCTTTCGATCGTGTTTGGCATAAAGGTCTTCTAAACAAGCTTTCATCTTATGGTTTGCCAACTGTTTTTTGTAATTGGTTATCCAGTTTTCTCTCTGATTGTTCACTGAAGGTGATGGTAGATGGCTCTCTGTCTTCTAACTTCTCCACTAATGCTGGTGTCTTCCAAAGTTCAGTTCTTTCCCCCATCCTTTTCCTCTTATATATTAATGACCTTCTTACATTGACTGGAAATCCTATCCACAGTTTTGCCGATGATAGCACATTGCATTCCACTTTCCATTTTGAGAAACCTTGCCCTGCTCAATCAGCTTAAACTTCTCGAATATCTGCTACCAATTCCTTTAATGCCGAATTCTCCAGTGGGGCTAAGACAACTTAGTTGATTTCAATCCTTCTAAAACTCAGTCTTGTCTTATATCTCACAAAAAGGATTCTTCTGCTCCTATGCTTATCTTTGGTGACACTCCGATTTCTAGGCAAAATGATATATCTCTTTTGGGGATTACCCTGACTTCTAATCTCTCTTGGCACAAGCATATTACAAATATTGCTTCCTCTGCATCTAAAAAAACTTGGTTTTCTCTTTCGCTCTCAGCATTACTTTTCTTCCAAACATCTGTTCACTTTGTACATGGAATATTGTTCCCACATCTGGGGCGGTGCCCCCAAAACCTCTCTCAGGCTTCTAGATTCCATACAGAAGAGGGCAGTTAGGTTAATTAATGGCTCATCTCTAACAGAGTCTCTCCACTCTGTCTCATAGACGTACTGTTTCTGCTGCATGCCTTTTCTACAGATACTTCTATGGGCACTGTTCTTCTGAATTGGCTTCTATAATTCCTGCTCTCTCTTTCAAAACAGTCCGAACACGTGCCGCCACCAGGCGTCATCCATTTATTGTCCAACTTCAAACTCACAGAACAACTTTTCATCTTCCTTGTTTATTCATTCAACTGCAGTTTTCTGGAACAACTTTCCTTCATACGTATTTTTTGTAAATTACAGTCTACAAAAATTTAAGTCTAATGTCAATAAATATCTTCTTTCGTCTTCTCACTCTCCAACCCAAGCACAGTACTAAGTACTATAGGTTCTAATACCTCTTGTGTTTGGGTTTTTTATAAAAATAAAAAAAAATAAAAAAATAAATATGGGGAAGGGTTGACCGGAATTTAGCTCTGTAGACTAAACATGGGTTCCGCCACTTCAAGCCTCCAATAAGCAAAGTGGTAGTATTGCACCAGTTGATGAGAGTCATCTACCACCTAGTAATGCCTGGTAACACAGAGGGGCAGCATTGCTCCATGTGGTGTGGGCACCACACATCGACCCCTGCTTGTGTTGGTTTACAGCTGGGTTATCACCCACAGTGTGCTTGCACATGGGGATTATACCCAGGATTACTAACAGTCCCACCCTTCTGAAGGTGCACGCAGAGGATTTGGCTGTCACAGACCATCCGGACTTTGCCAAAATTGGGTCCACTTGATTTGAGTGTCACCCGAATATCAATTCCATCAGCGTTTTAGATGCCCAGGTAGCAAGTACAGCCTGTCTGGCCTATCTGAGAGAAGTGAAAGTGAAGTGTATTGATGTCAAGTGGCACCAGGGGTTTCCCCTATGTCCGCATTGCTTTCATTGTGGGTGTACCAGTTTGCGGGGAATGCCAGAGATTTAAAAGTATGTAGGCTTTGTATTTGTGTGATATCCTGTATCGTTGTTCTTCTGGTCGTTTAGCTGCTGGACCTATGCTGAGACCCAACATTGCCCCACTTTTGCTCCGTGGAGGTAGAACAGGAACCCAGTAAACTTAGTTACTCTGGCAGGTTCTGCCGCATAATTTCCTGAGATTTTTCCTGAGACTTCCATATCTGAAAGAATGTCTGCGACAACCTCAAAGACCAAACATATAACTGTAAAGTACCACTTTATAGTTATTTAGAGTACACCTTGTAAAATTAATGGCCGTTCATTATGTATGAATTATATTAGTGCTAAAATATATTCCATACAAAAATATATTTAGGTAGGAAACAAATACCTCCCCTTTCCTGTTTTGCTATAGCCCCTTAACTTCACCATTTGTTGACATATTTGGGAATTGAAGCATATCAGTGATGCGATCCTGGTATATTTTACATGTATTGTACTGCCATATACTTATTTTAGTGTCCTTTTCTTTACGTATAATCTGTATTATCACTAATAATATTTTTCTAGTGCTAATATTGATAGGTATTGGGTCCAATTCCAATTTATACCTCTAAATTCAATTCTACAGCAAGTACAAAGTGATCTGTAATCATTTCACTAAGGGAGCAGTAGTAGTAGTAGTAGTAGTGGCATGTGATGCAAGAAAGCGAGTGTATGAGCTTATGCAGTATCAGCCAAAAAAAAAAAAAAAAAAACACACCATTCCCTCCAAATGCCTGTCCAGTTCCTCCTTAAATTTATTTAACCTATCAACTTCCACAATGACAGATGGAAGTTTGTTCCGGCAATTAACCACCCGCTGGCTAAAGGCAAATTTCCGCACATCTATTCTACATCTGTCTTTTCTTAATTTGAATTTATGCTCCCTTAGGTTCGTAATCAGAACAAGTGGAAGGATCCCATCAAAATTCAGCGTGCTCAATCCATTCAAGGCCTTATACACCTCGATCAGATCACCATGCAGGTGCCTAGTCTCTAGCCACTGCAATTTGCAGAACATAAGCCTCTCTTGGTAAGAGGATCCCTTCATTCCCCTCACCAATCTTGTTGCCCTTCTCTGCATACGTTCAAGCAAATCTACATCCTTCTAAAAATGAGGCACCAGACCTGTACGCATTACACAAGGCGTGGCTTGACCATTGCCTTATACAGAGGGACAATCACCTCCTTTTCCCTGCTAGCAAAATTCCTATATATCATTGACAAAACCCCATGACCTGCTCTGGCAGCCTGTCTGCATTGCTCAGAAAACTTCATATCTGACTGCACAATTACTCCCAGGTCTTTTTCATTTTCTACCACCATAAGTGTATTTAGCATTTAGCATTTTTAACATTTAGCATTTTTAGCATTTAGCATTAGTAGAGGCATATGATGCAAGAAAGCGAGCTTATGCAGCATCAGCCAAAAAAAAAAAACACTTCCATTTCACCCCTCCGTTTGTTCAAAATACCTGTCCAGCTGATCCTTAAATTTTATTTAGGCTATCAACTTCCACAACAGTCTGTTCCACCAACCAACTACCCGCTGGCTAAAGGCAAATTTCCACACATCTATCCTACATCTGTCTTTCCTCAATCTGAATTTATGCCCTCTCAGGTGATTATTTTGAGCAAGAGGAAGAATCCCATCGGCATTGAGCATGCTAAAACCATTCAAGGCTTTATACACCTCTATCAGATCACCTCGCCTGTGCCTAGTCCCCAAACACTGTAATTTGCAAAACTTAAGCAATTCTTCATAAGAGCAACCCTTTGTTCCATTCACTAATCTTGTTGCCCTTCTCTGTACTCGTTCCAGCAGCTCTACATCCTTCTTGAAATGAGGCCTCCAGACCTGTATACAGTACTCAAGGTGTGGCCTGACCATTGCCTTATACAAGGGAATAATCACCTCCTTATCCCTGCTAGAAAAATTCCTGTATATCATTGACAAGACACCATGAGCTACTCTTGCAGCCCGTCTGCATTGCTCAGAGAACTTCATATCTGCCTGCACAATTACCCCCACGTCCTTTTCATTCTCTATCACTGTCAGTGTAGTTCCACAGAGTTGATACGTTGCTCTGGGGTTGCTGTTTCCCATATGTAGTACTTTACATTTGTCAATGTTAAACTTCATTTGCCACCTCTCAGCCCATCTGCTCAACCTTTCCAGATCCTGTTGCAGCAGCATAGCGTCAGTAGTGTCCTTAACAACCCTGCCAACCTTTGTATCGTCTGCAACAACTGTGTAGTACCACACAGTTGGTATGTTTCTCTGGGGTTACTTCTACCCATATGCAGTACTTTGCATTTGTCAAGGTTAAACTTCAGTTGCCACTTCCTTAGCCCATCTGCCCAAATTATCTAGATCCTGTTGCAGTAGCACACTTCCATTACTGTCATTAACAACCCTGCAAACCTTTGTATCATCTGCAAACTTCGACACTAAGCCTGATATACCTTCATCAATATCATTGATAAATATACAAAACAACAGAGGACCGAACACCGAACCCTGTGGGACTCCACTAATAACATTAGTCCACGAAGAGCAGCACCCATTAATTACCATCCTCTGTCTTCTCCCACTCAACCATCCTTTTATCCATTGTAGCAACTTACCCTTAATACCATTCTGCTCCAATTTGTACAATAGTCTTCCATGCGCAACAGTGTCAAAAGCTTTCCTGAAATCCAAATATATGATATCAAAATTATTTTTTGCATCCAGTTCCTTTGTAACCACATCATAATATCCTATCAAATTTGTCAGACAAGACTTTCCCTTAACAAACCCATGCTGTATCTGAATTATTGCTGCAGTCTTGTCTAGATGATCCTGCAATATATCTTTAACCAGTGACTCCATTATTTTACCTGGAACAGAAGTTAAACAGGGTTAGGCAAGCTAAGGCAGATTATGAGAAGGCCTTGGCTAAAAGTGCAAAGAAAAGTGGCAAAGAATCCTTTGCTTAGCTTAACACTATAAACAAAGAATTGAACATCATTGGTCCACTAGATATGAATGGCATAACCATTGATGAACTGTTCAGGTTTCTGAAAAACTAAATAAATGTGTTGCATTTACATTCATATGTAAAGAAATTTTTAGGATTGGGAACTCCAGAAGTACACTATAAGTTATAACTGGGAACTAATTAATTCTGTTATAACTGAGAAGAAAGTGGATTTTATATTTCACTTTTCTATATGACAAACCTTGCTCTGCATGAATAACTACACTACTCAGATATTCACTACTTGCTTTCATTTCTTAAATGTTGATTTACGGGTAATTTTGTGTGTGTGTGTGTGTGTGTGTGTGTGTGTGTGTGTGTGTGTGTGTGTGTGTGTGTGTGTGTGTGTGTGTGTGTGTGTGTGTGTGTGTTGGGAGAGGGAAGGGGACAGAGACCTTTCCAAGTAGCTGTTTAACTTCAGTTCTTCTAAAATGTAAAAACTTGATCTTGTATGTTATTTCCCTAAAAAAAAAAAAAAAACTTGTACACCAATGCTCATCTTCGGTAGTAGTGGTGGTGGTCAAGGATTATTTGGCTGATTTAACCTGGTGAGGTTATTACAAAAAAGTGATAACTCAAGTTGCTGACTGGAGTCACTTTGAAATAAATCATCATTCAGTAGTAGTAGTGGCCAGTGCTATTATTTAGTGAGGAATTTAATTGAATTATTAATTTCAGTCATTTAAAGCTTAAGAGATTCAGTACTCATTATGAATTCGATTGAACATTTATTTTAGTAGCTTTTTTATTATTCATACATACAGAAAAAAATCACTGTTTTTTATTTTATTTCTTTATGTGTTAATAATTAATGCACAGAGAGATAAAAACCAAAATATTATAATAAAATTATACATTGAATTATGAAGATATCATAAAAATGCATTGCATATGCTGTAAATACAGTACAGTAAGAGACTAAATGAATAATAAAAAGGGCTTATAAAAAAAAAAAAAATATATATATATATATATATATATATATAATTTTTTTATGTTTGAATTAAAAACAGTGGCCTATTTATGCATAGGCAAACTACACATGCATCTAAGGTTGACGGTGTTTGGGACAAAAAGACAAATTTTGTAGTAGTATGGGCTCAAAATCCAGCAGCACCGTAAGCAGCCCCAAAGTGCTATTGATTAAGAAACATGATTTTAGCAACTCTCACTTGCCAACTGGCTCCACTTTTCAGTGATCATCCATATCTCTTTCAAGAATAATCTCTCATTTTGAACTGACATTGCAACTATACCAAATCTGCTTTGGACCAATTCAAATAGCCAGGTATAAATTTTGTTTTCTTTCCATCAATTTCATAGATTTTCATGTCTTGACAAAAGAGCTTATAATAAAATTTAATTCTATTTCAGCAATGCTGAAGCTCTACAATTTTCTATTTGAACAAGATGTACCACATTAGACTCAAATTCCTACCAAATTGAGTTGGATCTGTTCGTAGATTTTGGAGCTGGAAGCACACGCTCTTTGAGTAGACCGGGATTGAAGCCCCTGACTGCTAAAAATAGTCGATCTGCCAACCTTACTGGACCAGTGTGGCAGATTATGGTCCATTTCCCTCAGCTTGAATTATTGAGGAGGCTTCCATCCTGCAGTGGGTTGATAATGGCTGCAGTTTACCTCTACCTTACCTAAGGTAATGGACTTTTCCAGCAGGACAGTGCACCTACCCAAAGAGCCATGGTGACTAGAACATGGTTCGAAGAGCATCCCTGTTCACTGGAGCATTGGAGCATCCTATGGATGCTGTGGTAAGGTCCATTCGAGCTTTTGATCCTGGCAAATGTACAATGACATTTGTCATTGTACATTTGCCAGGGATAATAATCTCTGCTGAGAAAATTCTGTGAGCTATTGTAGAACCCCATGAGCTGTTGTACTAGCTTGTCTGCACTGCTCACAAAACTTAATGTTGTACTGTACAGTTACCCTTAGATCTTTTTTGTTCTCCTTTACCTCAAGCTTGGTAGTGTTCAAATGGTATTTTGTTCTGGGATTACTGCTATGTGCACGGAACCTTGAATTTATCAGTATTAAACATTAATTTCCATTTTTCATCCCATTTGTATGCTTTATCCGGGTCTTTTTTTGAGTAGTATACCTTTATTACTGTCATTAACACCCTGCTGACCTTTGTTAGTTTATGGATTTAATGATTTTATTAGTTACTGTCTTTCAACGGGTGTATTTCATATTAGAAATTAAAATTCATCTAATATAGTATAGAAATAGTATAGCTCTCTACTATACTATTTCTTTAAGGGGATTTTATAATTTGAGTGTGATGTACTCTTTTAATATTTTAAAGGACCAAACTGGAAAGTGATTCAAAGTTAGAACTTCAGAATGCAGTACAAATAACTTATGGTAGTGCTTTCCCACTAGAAAAGTCATTTGAGGTATAGAAGGTATTTGCTTAGACTTAGGCTTATTTTTCTTTTGCATTTTTAAATTATACATTATAAGATAAGCAAACTCACTATTCGTTGTGTGATTATATTACATTGCTCTTATAAATGGGCGCCTCCGTAGCCAGGTGGGAAGGAGCAGCAGTGCTTAGCACATGCTCCTTGATTAGACCGGGGTTCGAGCCTGTCACCACCAAATACGGAGGATGCGGAAAGGTCAGGGAATGACCACCGCATATCCCGGAGCAATATGGCCTTAGTTGCTAATGCTCCTAAAAACCAAATAACAAACAAACAAACAAATCTTATAAATGGTTTCTGACATATACATACACTCAGTGATCACTGAATTATGACCACCCCATCCAAAATGGACTATGCTGCATAACTATTAGGAGGCTCCATTGTCAGGGAAACGGGAAATATTTTTTGTAATAGCGATAGGTGGACTAGAACCAGGGTATGCTTGCCAGGAGCAACTATTAATGATGTCACCAACAGACTAGATTTTAAGGGGGGTATAAAGAATATTATTATTCATGTTTGGACTAATGACATTAAGCATACGTGATCTGACGATTTGATAGACAAATATAGGACCATGCTGAAGAAATGCCACAAGTTTGATCACAATGTCTATGTGTTTGATTCTGCCCAGACACGATAGGAGGGATTATGGTTGAAAGCCTTGTGGATTAACTCAAGACTTGAAGGACTCTGCAAGGCTTTTGGGGAGTTAATTTCTGTCAGCTTGGCCCACACTTGTAGGTAGAAGAAATCTGCTTTGTAGAGACGGGATTGTTGCAAATGGGAAGGAAACTCCACATGGGGGACAAAATTTTTAAATCAACCAGATGATTGCTATTTGTATCAACATAGCGGGGAAAGTACTAGGGAAAAGAATATTCTAGACCTCATTATTACCTATGAACCAAATGATATAATAAGGCTTACAATACAGGAACCAGTAGCAGGAAGCAATCACGGAGTTCTATGGTGGACGATGAAGAGAGAGGTAGCAGAAGTTAAAGGCAAAGGAATGAGTTATAATTTCAGAAAAGAAAATTGCGATGTGTTAAGGTGCTATATGGCCTCTATTAACTGGGTAGATATTGCACAGAGAGCAAATACAATTGAATTATTGTACTATGCTACAGCAGTGGTAATCTGCATCTTGTCATGCAAGATAAAGTGATAAAGTTGCAAAACATTAATCACAGAAGCCTTTAATGATTTTATACCATTAAAAGCCGACCGGGCTAGCCGGGTGGGTAAAGTGCCTGCCTGGCAACCCAAAGGTCGCGGGTTCGAATCCCGCCTCGGGCTTGGATCAAAGTACTGCAAAAAACCTTGGGAGGTGCACTATGGCCATAGAAGCCGATGCGCCAACAACTACCAAAAAAAAAAAAAAAAAAATACCATTAAAAAATACTCCACTAGGAAGATTCCAAGTTTGATGAATAAAGAAGCTTGCTAGATTACTTCAGTATAAAAAAGACGGCATGGAAAAGTTACAGAGCAAAAAAAGTATTGAAGCCTATAACAGCTACAAATTGATCTGTAATAGTGCTACAGAAAAGGTTAGGCTGGCAAAGGCAGATTATGAGAAATTGCTGGCAAAGAGAGCAAAGAAGTGGGGGGATAAGGAATTCCTCACATATATAAGTGCAAAGAAGGGACAATGATCAAGGGTGTAATTCAGGATCATTTAGATAGAAATGGAATTCTGAAGGATACTCAGCATGGCTTTGTAAAGGGAAAATCATGTTTAACTAATCTGGTTGGCTATTTTGACAGGGTCACTCAAGAGCTGGACTTAAGGAATGATTTTGACATTGTTTATTTGGATTTCAGCAAAGCATTTGACTCAGTCCCATATGAGTGGTTACTTAATAAGCTGGAACAGGTTGGAATCACAGGGAAAATCCTTAGATGGATAGCTGGATGGCTTCAGGGTAGGAGGCAGAGGGTTGTGATAAATGGTTATTCCTCAGATTGGGTTGATGTTAAAAGTAGGGTTCCCTGAGGATCAGTATTAGGATCACTGTTGTTTTTGACTTTCATAAATGACATGAATAAAGGGATAGAGGGCGTGATGTCTAAATTTACAGATGAAAGAAGATTGAGTGTTAACCAGTAAAACAATTTAATTACAAATAGATACAGAATATCTTTGATTACAAATAGATACTGTAGCTTTCGAGACAAATCGTGTCTCTTTTTCAACAGAATTTGAACTTAACGGACACAGTTATGTGTGCAGTGAGGCATGCATGTGAAGGCACGTTATTCAGTCATTAAACTGGCGTTTATTGTTGCTGCACGGACATGCGCAGTTTTCCTCCACCGCTTGTCGAGGCATAAAATGGTTGTCTCTAAGATGGGGTGTAGTCTCATGCCTTTGCAGCGGTTCATGGCTCTCGAATTGCTCAATATATTGAGTGACTCTAACCAGAGGCGGTGGCGAAAGTGCCGGGAGTGGTCTATTATTTCATAGTCTCGCTTGGGATTGAGGTTGATGGGAGAAATCCCAGGTGCCGTCTGACATGAACATACCTTATACCTTGGGATTGAGGTTGTGGTGGGTAGCCCAGAAGTGCTCTGCGATTGCGGACTGGTCGGTCTCAGCAAGGCGAATTGCTCGTGTTCTGAAAGGCAGTCTTGAAGACGTCTTGAAGTCTCTCCTATGTAGCAGCTGTCACAGTCTTTGCAGGTTATGCGGTATATGACACTGCTGCGTAAGAGAGGGGTGACAGGGGGTCTTTACACTGGAAACCAGAGAACGTAAGCTTCTACCAGGCAACTGTATGCATTTTATGCGGTATTCTCTGAGGATTTTCGAGTTCCAGCCTAACACGCCTGGATAGTAAGGAACGTAGGCAGTAGGTATATTGTCCTGGGTTGGTGATCTCGGGTGGACTGTGAGCTCCTGTGCTTGCAATAGGCACTTGTCTAGTACATGTGTTTGGTAGCCACAACTGATTAAGTCTGTCCTCACACGAGAAATCTTGCTGCGCCTAGTGTGGACAGTTTGTGAACTGTCCACACCACATACGTTTACGGCATACTAAGGTTTCTAGATGTGGGCCCACACGTTTTATTAGGACATCCAGGAATGGGAGAGATCCATTTTAATCTCTAACTCTAGAGTGAACTGGATGAACACAGACAGGGAATTGAGATATTCTAGCAATGCTGTTTCAGAGCCACGTGGGATGGCGGTGAAGATATCATCGACGTATCTGCACCATGTTGTAATAGGTACAGGTAGGTTCAGGAATATCTGTTCTTCCATGGCGATGTTGGCTACTACATAACTAACAGGGGCGCCCATAGCAGTGCCATGTACTTGCTGGTATACGGAATCCTCAAAGGTAAAGATGCTGCTTGACAAGCACAGGTTAAGGATGGTACAGATGTCATCAGTAGACAGTGATGTTCTGTTTGGAAGGTTTGAGTCATTCTCAAGGAGCCTCTTGGTGCAGTGTATGGCCTGTTGGACAGGGAGTGATGTAAATAGCGACACTACCTGAAATGATGCCATTACAGCGTTGTCAGGAATTGAGAGCTCTTTAATAAGGCAAATGAATTCACCGCTGTTATTGACGGTGTGTGTGTGTGTGGTACTTCCTACAAGAGGTGAGAGGAGACGTGCAATATACTTGGACAGTTCATACATAGATGCATTGCAGCAGGACAGTATGGGTCTGAGAGGAACGCCTGGCTTATGGATTTTTGGTAATCCATAAAACTGTGGCAGTTGGCTGCCCGTGGCATGAAGAAGTCGCCGAGTTGGAGCAGAGATTTTCTTTTTTTTAAACCATGCATGGACAAGTTTATTGACACATGACTCCAGATGTTTTAAGACCTTAATGGGTGGATCTGTCACAGGTTCATATACGCTGGGGTCTAGTACGAGGGCCAGGGTTTTCTCTTGGTAGGCTGACTGGTCTAATATGACAGTCTGACGTCCCTTGTCAGTGGGAAGTACGACAACGGTGTTGTCCTTTATTATAGAAGAAAGGGCGGCTGTTCTGAAACAGATTTCATTAGCAGTTTCTCCAGGGAGGTTGGTAATGCTTGCTTCTACTTCCATAGCGAGCTGTGTGATCGGTGGTTTTGATGGCACGACGGCGAACTTCATACCAGCGGTCAAGACGTTGAGCTGCTCATGGTTAGTTGTTTGCTGCTCAGATTTACGCATAGGTGCAAAACCAACCGCATCATCCCTAAAGGGTTCCGCTATAAAGCCCCATTTAGCAACACTCGCATGAACCATGCCTGCTTTAACTTCAGTCTGCAAACCTTGAAATTGTGGATAACCCATCTCCACTACGAAATGAAGAGAGCTGACTACAATAAATTCAGACTCTTACAAGAACTACAAGATAGGATCTCACCTATCATATTTACCTAACTTGTACATACCATCTGTCGCCAAGATAACCGTATCTCTGATACTTATCGTTTGCGAAAAAATGAAAATTTATTAATTTAGACAGAGGCCAACTCCTCAAGAACGAACACCCATTCAACCGACACGACTTCCTTCGTCCTAAATCTTAGATGCTTAGATGGATGAACAGGGTGGTCGGCCATCCCCTAACTATCTCCAGATCGATCCTACATGCAAATCTGGGCACCACTCCCTGGAGACATATCATGACAAAAAATGTCCTCACGCTTGCACGGCTTATAACGAGGCGAATTTATGCTCCATCGGTATCCACATTAATCTCTGGCCCGAGGAGGGCAAGAGGTGAGCACCCCGACTCCTGTCTCCCTCTGCGTCTTACGCTGTCAAGCATTGATTCCCTGAGGAACATGTTTCCAGCCAATTGTCTTTGGATCCTCAATAAATTTAGGAACCACTGTGATAGGTTCTGTGAAGACAAGCTCTACAGGAAGGAAATCCTCAAGAAATGCTACCAGATAATGAATCTATGATATTCACCTGCTCCTGGACATGACTGACTGTGTTTTTTTTTTTTTTTTATAACTTGCCTATTTGTATATGACAAAGACTTTTTGTCTTCATGCAGTCATATATTTTGTATATTATTATATATTTAATCCTGTAAAAGTCTTGGGTCGAGCCTGCATGTACTCTTGTTTATTGTACATTGTGTTCCTCACACCTTAGTCTGTAAATATTCACACCCGTCTGGCACAGTGCCATCCCGGGGTGACCCAAGGTTTCTTGGGAAATAAACTGATTTTAATAATAATAATATTAATAATAATAAATTACTGAATCTAATAATTGGTTTGACATGTTCACATTTTTATGATACCTGACAGCATACAGTTACCAAAAAATACTTGCTATTAATTGCCAACTCCTATTAGTCATGTCATTTATGCATGTGATTATAATTTATTATCAGTTATTGCGATCGTAGAAAAAATTTTGTTTGTAATACGTGTCTAAAGGGCTGTTTTTGATCTCGTGCTACCATTTTCGTGTTCGGCTATATTGAGTGCGAAGGTATACGTTCACACTTATACCTTCGCACTCAATCAAAAATGCCTCCTTTACATATTTATTACATAAATTACTTTTTCAGATATTTCATATGTTTATATTTTATATACTTATATTTTTTATATATTTACATTTTATTATTATTATTATTATTTAAAACCCAATTTGGCGCCCCTCTTTAACTGACACCTTTGTGCGGTGCACAACCTGCACACCCACTTGCGCCTGCCCTGCCTGTAGGAATAAATGGAGGTATCGTGGAAATATCGTAATGTGAACCCAATAACACATTGTGTGTTTTTTTTTTTTTTTGGTAATTCGTTCCAAGACCTCGGAGTTGAAATTTTTGTTATATAACTAAGCTGTTTATCTCTCTAAAAGGTCATTTTTATAATGGAAATTGCACTACACTCATTGTTATTATATGTTCCGTTTAAGAATCAATTTTGAACATTTTTGTGATATTTTTCTAAAACACATTTCTGGAGGTCTCTACCATGAAACAATAAAAACAATTTTCCCTTTCTGGTTTACTTGGCTTTTCTGTTAGTGCAATCTATTATAAATGGGTAGCAAACTTGATCTTACTGCATTGAGATAATACTGATAACTGAATTCTGTGAGTTTTTATTTTATGGTATTATGGTGAAATGTGTTCCCCTTCACTGAAATCTTCAATCATATAAAAAACAAATAAATTTTCAGAATATTCTCTTCATTCCTATTTACTTATTACAATGGTGAAGGGAAAGGGACCAACAGAAAGTACAGTGGTGGCAGGGCTAGGAAACGAAAAAAAATTGATTTAGAAATGAAGATGATTAAGAAGTACGAAGCAGGGCAAAGTTTGTCATCTATTGCATGGAATTAGGTCTCGCTGCTTTAACAGTGAATACTATTTTAAGGGACAGTGCGCATATAAAAGACCAAGTTAAAGGATCAATGCATTTAAGATCATTAGTGTTCAGATGCTATTATCGAAGATGGAAAAGCTATTAATAATATGGATGGAAAATGAGGATTCAGAAGTGAGTGCCCCTGAGTCTAATGGCCATTCAAACAAAAGTATTTATGAAGATAATTAAGGAAATTACGGCGAACCCCAAGCCAAGTTGTGGCAAGCAATGGGTGGTTTAATAGGTTCAAGCATCGTGCTAGTTTCCAAAACATTAAAGTATGTGGTGAAGTCGCCAGTGTCGATTCTGCAGCTGCAGAAAATTTTGTGATGTGTTGGAAAAAACCCCTTATAAATCTCCACAGCCCTCAACTTCTGCAGCAGCATACTTATCAGTTGGAAAGTTAATTCAGGCAACGATGCTCAAAAGGTAAAAACTTGCTGACATTATGCTGCCTCCTCTCTCTTTTTGTAATTTTATAATTTTGAAATTTTTGTAATTTTGTACATTTTTGTAATTTTTCCTGTGCATGAGTTAAAAAAAATTGAATAAATAATTTTATTTACATGTTAGTCGAACATTTCTTTTTTGCTTCAATCAAATTTGTGAGTGCTACATAAACATTTAGGGAAATTCCGACTTACATAGAGTTCCGTGGAACACAACCCATACATAAGTCCGGGAGTGGCTGTATTTCTGAAATTTCCATTTCCATTTTAAAACTCTAAATATAAACGGATTAACTCTATAAATCACAGCCTTTTGTTTTTTAATCCTAAATATGGAAAGTTATTGGAACTATTTCTAGTATGTTATGAGTTGAAAAGACAGAAAATACTTGTTGAAATTGCACTTGAATTTGTATTGATTGTGATTTTAAGGAAATTCACAAGAAGGAAGATTATTGCATAGAACAGAAGTAGAAGGGATAAATCAGCATGAGGAAAATTTAATTTGTTGAGTTTATAGTTAAAATTGTGAATATACTGATTGGCTAATGTGTAGATTCATTCAAGCTGGCTTAGAAGAAAGAGGTAGAGGTACTGATGTTAATTCAAAAGAACAATATTCATGGGGAAAATACTGTAGAAAAGGGATACATCAGAAACAGAATTGCACAGGAATAAAAGTGTGCGCTCACACATACAGAGTGGCTTGCCTCAGTATAGCAAGTTTTAAGTGTTTGATTTTTAAGTGACATTTGAGTGCTTAAGTGTTTCACATTTCTTTTTTATACTTTCTAGAAAATAAAACATTCATTTGGCACATAGCATTGAATTGTTTGGCCATCAAAATACTTTGTGCTTTTATAAATTATTGCCATCTGGTGGCAGTGTTTTATGAAGTAGTTTATAGCAATGGTTTCTTGATAATGTTCTCTCTGAGCAATCTAAACCTCAGGTGAGGTTTACAATAGATTGTAGTGAGAAGGTAGAATTCTCACTGTTCTTTAAAACAATGAGAATTCCACCTCCATTCATTTTACTAATCCCTCTCTGTGCCTTATATAGGCGTCTCTGTAGCCAGGTGGGCAGGAGCAGCAGTGCGTAGCACACGCTTCTTGATTAGACCGGGTTTCAAGCCCGTGCCCACCAAATACGGAGGATGTGGAACGGTCAGGGAATGACCACCGCATATCCCCAGAGCAATATGTCCTTAGTTGCTAATGCTCCTAAAAACCAAATAATATATAATAATATAACAAACTGTGCCTTATAAACCTCAATCAGATCACTGCTGAGGTGCTTGGTTCCCAAGCTCTGTAGCCCACATAATCGGAGTCTTTCCTTGTACAATCGCCCTTTTGCCAATTTCATCATGCGAGCCTTTCAAGAAGCTCAGTGTCTTTTTTTCAGGTGGGGTCTCCATACTTGAATGCAGTATTCCAAATGTGGTCTTACAATTGCCTTATACAGTGGGTTTATGATTTCACTATCTCTACAGGATAATGTTCGATAAATCATTGATAGGACCCCATGGGCTTTCCTTGCTGCCTGTTTACACTGCTCAGAAAACTTCATACCTGTCCATATCATGACTCCCAGATCCCTTTCTTCCTCTATTGTTTTTAACTCAACCCTACCAAGTGTATAATTTATTTTGGATTTGCTATTCCCCAAGTGTAAGACCTTGCATTTTGTTGCATTAAAACATGTGGGTTCTTCTGAAATTGAAACCCATGCCTTTACCTTTAACTACTGCAACATCTTTCTTCATTTTTCAACTGATATTGCTGATCGCTGCCTGACAATGGTTCCTGTACTGATGTCATTCTGATTTGTGAGTAATGATGAGATCAAGGATATTCTCATTCCCTAGTATTTTCTCTAAAATGCTGGTACAAATAATAATCTCTCTTCTCTTTTCTGTGTGCCATCTCGTAACAGAGGTCAGCGACCACCACAGCAAATGTCTCTCTGTCTCTGGTAGTTCTGAACAGCTGCTCAGTGTTCAGTCCTGTCCAGTTCTTAATATTATCAAGCCAAGATGTACGTCTTCTCCCAAGCTTTCTTCTTCCTTTCATTCTACCCTCAATAATTAGCCATGGAATTGCATATTTGTTGTTCCTCATCAGGTGTCCAAGATACACTGTTTTTCTTTTCTTTATGTCCTTCAGCAATTCCCGGGATTTTCCAATTCTCTGCACGACACTCTTACTGTCCATGGTATCTTTAGCACTCTTCTGTATGTCCACATTTCAAATGCTTCTAGTTTTTTGCCGTGTTAGTTTTCAGTGTCCATGTCTCGGCACTTTACAACAAAACACCAAACGTAACATCTCATCATCCGGATTTTAAGGTGTAGATCAAGGTTTCCATTGCACAATGCAGGTCTCATTTTAGAAAATACTGTCTGGCCATTTTAACCCTTGCTTTAATTTCCATATCTGGTTTGCTTTTGTCATTGATCCAACAGCATAGATATTTGATTTTGTCAACTCTATCAGCCTTCCATTTAACAGGGGAGGTGTTGGCATTCCCCTAATTAAGGACCATGATCTTAGTCGTGTTGATATTAATCCCGAGGCCCATTCTTTCACTTTTTTCACTCACACAATTGAGGCATATCTGTAAGTCTTGCATATTAGTTGTACAAAGTACAGTGTCATCTGCATAGTGAAGGTTGTTAATCACTCTACCATTGACAGATATTCCTTTATTTCTTCCATCTAATGCTCTCTTGAAGATGACGTCCGAGTAAATGTTAAACAGGAGCGGGAAGAATACACATCCTTGCCCCACTCCATGTTCAATGTTGATGTTTTCTGTCTTTCTGCCATCAACCAATAATAAACTAGTTTATTTTTAAAAAAATTTCTCCGTGGTGATTTTCCCTCCCATTTATTTCATTCAATCTGAGACAAATTGAAATCACTCTTAATAAGACACTTGCACTTGCTTACTCATTCCATCTGGTTATAGAGACTTGTCATACATTTCGCAATCTTCTGGACTGTATATTACTCCCACCCTCTATTATATCTTTGCTTCCAACTAACTCATGCTACACAGATTCTGTTATTTTGTTTTTTTTTTTTTTTTTAAGGAGCATTAGCAACTAAGGCCATATTGCTCCGAGATATGCGGTGGTCATTTCCTGACCTTTCCGCATCCTCCGTATTTGGTGGTGACGGGCTCGAACCCCGGTCTAATCAAGAAGCGTGTGCTACGCACTGCTGCTCCTGCCCACCTGGCTACGGAGGCGCCCACAGATTCTGTGCTGGCAGGCATAACTTCAGACTGCGAAAGCTCTTTTTGCACTCAGTCTGCTTTTGATAAGAAACATTACCCCGACACTCTTTCTATCTTCCCTAAATACAGAGTCCAGTCACAATATTATGACCACCCCCCAATGCAGACATCACACACGCCTAGCAAATCATACAGTGCACGTGTCAAGTTCACACACTACAAGCATATAAGGCTTGGTGTTCGGCATCCGTGAACACAGTAACAGCCTCTATCATGGGCAAAGCACACGACCTATCAGACCTGGAAAAAGGCATGATCATCGGCTGTTGGGCCAGCATTTCCGAAATAGCGGACTTTGTGAAATGCTCATGTGCTGCAGTGGTGAAAGTGTATCAAGACTGGATGAATGGGACAGTTTTGACTACTCGACGTGCCAGTTATGGAGCCCCATGCAACATTAATCCCAGAGGTGAATGTCAGCTGAAACGGTTGGTCAGGACCGATCTGCGCACTACTGTTGCTCAACTGGCCGTCCAAATGAACCTTTGTGCCACCACAAAGGTTCAACACAGCAGTACAGCGAACCCTGTTGCACCTTGGGCTCCGGAGCAAACGCTTTGTGACAGCATCCATGCTGACGGCTGTTCATCGCAAACAACGCCTTCAGTTTGCATAGCAATACCGACACTGGACCCTGGCCGAGTGGATGGACGGTGGTGTTATTAGGCATGAAACCTCCGAGAACAGACACCCGGACATGATTGTTGGCAGAAGGCATTATGGTCTGGGGAATGTTTTCATGACATGGATTGGGTCCGCTGATACCTCTGGAGGGCATCTTGAACTCAAATGGTTACTTATCGATCGTCGCCGATCAGGTACTACACCCATACATGTTGACAGTGTTCCCTGCAGGTGATGGTATCTATCAGCAAAACAATGCACCATATCATGTTGCCAGAATTGTCCGTGGGTGGTTTGAGGAGCACAACAAAGACTTCAAGTTACTCCCTTGGCCACCGAATTCCTCAGATCTTAACCCAATTGAAAATCTATGGGACCACCTCGATCGACACATCAGACGGATGGATCCTCCACAAAGGAACGTACAGGAACTCTGGGGTACACTGCAGTCTGCATGGTCACAGATACCTGTAGCAATCCTCCGTGGACTTATTGAGTCCCTCCCATGGCGGCTGGCTGTGGTGCATGCTGCGAAAGGTGCATATTCTGGATACTAGGTAGGTGGTCATAATAATGTGACTGGACTCTGTACGTTATACATACTGTAGTGAAATTTTTCGTTCCCAATTTCTGGGTGGCACCACTTTTCTGTTAGCCCTGTTATGTCAGCATTAGTTGTTGTAACCAGGAGTTCAAATTTGGCCTTTTTTTTTTTTTTTTTTTTTTTTGACAACACTCTTGGAATTACTGTAGACACTATTAAGACTAAATATTCTTCTATAGTTTACTATAGAAGAATATTTACTACCCTGGCACACCCTTTGAAGTTATTTAGGCTTGTTTTCCTAGCTTTATCTCCCTGCTCAATTAAAACATTGCTACACTCAGAACATCTTGGCAACATAATTGCAGCAACAAACAAGAATGAGTCAAAGCATTACTTTGACTCATAACATCAGATAAACATGGATCTTTATTACCCTTCTCCTTGCACCACCTTTGGTCAAATGAATACCATCTCTACAAAATAGATTCCTCCTACCTACAAGTGTGGGCCATGCTGATAAAAATTTCCTTCCTTCTAGAGCCTTATAGATTTCCGCAAGTCTTGAGTTAATCCACAAATTTCTGCATGTAATCCCCCTATTGTATCTGGGCAGAATTGTAGACAGACACACACACACATACAATCTTACCTAATTCGTGGCATCTTTTCAGCATAGTCTTGTATTTATCCAACAAATGGTCAGGTCGTGTTTGTTTAATATTGTTAGTCCCACATGAATAGTGCTCTCTTTACCCCCTTAAAATCTGACAATCTGTTGGTAACATCATCAATTGTTGCTCCTGGTAAACATATTGGGAGCAACAATTGATGATTAAAGAAATCAGGTTGCCAAAAAGAAATAAGGCTAGCTATTATGGTGTTTGCATGCAGTTCAAGTTCAGCTTGCAAATTATCATTTGGATAGTGTGATCGTCGGCATATGTTAACTGTTGAACATTGTGGAAGTTGTTAGTCCTGGATAGCCAATGAAGTCCCAGTAAAAAGGGCCTAAAATGGACTGTTGAGGGCAACTGCGAGTGACAGATCTTGACACAGACCAATATATTGAATAAATGATAACAGAACAATTGGTGAAGTAGCTACATAACAGAAAATATAACTGCCAGGGCAGTAAGCCTGCCTAAGGCAATGGAGAGCACTCTCCCACCACAGGTTATCAAAAGCTCCCTTGAAGTCTATAAACAATGCAAGAACATATTTGGAAGTGGAGCTGTAAATGAGTATTTGAAATTTTCACAAGAGCATCCTCGTATCCTAAGCTGGGACAAAAACCAAAGTGTAATTTTGATATAAAGTTTTTCTCAGTTAATTAGTTGTGTATGCAAAGAGCCACGAGTCATTCGAGTAGTTAGCATTAGTAGAGGCACATGATGCAAGAAAGCAAGCTTATACAGCATCAGCCAAAAAAAAAAAAATAAAATACCCTTCCCATTTCACTGATCCAATCATTCTAAATGTTTGTCTAGTTCTGCCTTGAATTTATTTAAGCTATCAACTTCCACAACAACAGATGGAAGTTTGTTCCAGCAATCAACTACCTGCTGGCTAAAGGCAAACTTCCACACATCTATTCTACAACTGTCTTTCCTCAGTTTGAATCTATGCCCCCTTTTTTCAGCATTGACCTGTACTTGCTTAGTAAATCTGCAGATCTCCTACACTTAATGTTAGTGCCAACTAATTAGTGCCAATTAATTAGTGCCAACGTGTACAAAGATATAACCTTTTTTGCCCTTAAAAGATGATATCTGCTGTACAATGTCATCAACTTTTGCCCCTGGGAGACGTACCCTAGTTTTCCGAGATTAGATAAAAGCACTATGGAATGATATGATTTTGGATAACTTAAAGGTTTGCCCAGTTTTGGATTCATTTTTAATATCGCTTATTTTCAGATTTGAGGAAAAGTACTGGAAGAAAGACACTTATTGTAGATACTGAGAAAAACATTGGTTGGAGAAAATAAAATCTCTTTATAAAAATATTTTCTATAAGATCATTCCCGGGTCATTTATTGCAGGCTTTTACTCTGTAGATAGCATGTTTTAATAACCCCAGGGGCTCACATCTGGTGAGTATGGGCCTGGCACACCCAGAGTCCTTAGCTGGATATCATCATTCTTCCTTTTCTTTGTGATTCCCTTCTACTTCGACTTTCTCTCGGGGTAATTATGAAATTTTTTTTGACTGGTGCAGCATAAGCCTTAGGCTTCCTTGCACCATATAGCTAATAATAATAATTCAACTGAAGTAAAATGAGAAGAGTGAAGAGCAAAGGGAACTTAGAATGTCATCCCCAGAAAGAAGCCTGTACACGATAGGATTTACAGCCTGTCCAATTTAAAGAGTCTGAACTGTTTGTTATTATAGAATTGTAGATTTCTCCTGGATGAACTCTGTTCATATAGGTGAAATCTACAATTCTATTTTTCATTTATTTTCAATTCTATTATATTTTCAATAATAAACAATAATTCCCCAAGATTATTGTTTCCAGTTCGTGTGGACTAGTTCTCTCCCTGATTTTAGTTTACTTGTATATATATAGCTTAACATACTGTTTTTTCATATTTTTGTACTGCTGTTGAGTATACTCAGTCTCAGGAGCTGACCAGGAACTATGCTGCTTTTTAAAATTTCTTTGAGTTTGGTGAACAAGTCGTCGAGTGTCAGTAATTGCATCCACCAAAGGATACAACCAGTGGTGTACTAGAGCTGGCTCACACGAGTTGATTGTTAAATTTTCAAAAATTTTGTGAGCTGGTTGTTAAACTGACAATGGCTATAAACTGTAGAGTGGCATGCGCTACAATCCACAATGGCTAGCGATATTTGGGAGATAAGTTTGTATATGGTGACATGGAAAATCCAGCCAGGGTGCACTTATTTTGACACTGTTGCAGTCAGTAGTACTGAAGCTGAAAGAGGTTTCAGTTTGATGAACATAATTTGTATGAAAGCCAGAAATCGTTTTACAATAGATTACTTATCGGATTTAATGATGATAAATTTATTGGGAATCAGTAAAATTGGGAATCATAAATTTATTGTAAATCAGTAAAACTCGCAATAAATATATACACACACATTTTTGGTCTTGTGGTGTTTTTTTTTTTTTTTTTTTTTTAGCATACCGGTTGTTAAAAATTTACCAGCACACCACTGGATACAATTATCCCACAATTTTGTTGTGCATGTGTGTGTGTAGATTTACAAATAGCAGTTTGCAAAACATGTGCGTATGATGTTAGCTCATCAGCAGCAGTCTAACAGAAAAAAAAAAAAAAACATAAAAAGTAAGTTAATTGTATAGCAGAATTATCAAAAAGTAGATGGTTGTGCTGCCAGTGCTTTCTTCCTCTATTCAAGATTCAATTTTAACATTTCATATTAGGTTTATGGTTAGACTTATTATCCATAAAAACAGAAAAGTGTGAAACTTTTCTAGTTTTAAAAATCTAGCAATCTTCCGGTCTGAAGATTTGCTACAATTCTATTTTCTACAATTCTACAATGAAATTTTTGCTTAGAAAAAATCATTGTGCATAAATAAAAATTTTGTCACAGTTGAGTACTTTGAAAGACACTGGATTTAGGAAGACAGATGAATCACTCTGATTGCTCACAGAGAGAGATGGACCATATGTTACATTGTCTTGCATGTTGTTCAGTATCATTGTAGACTCTGAGTCGAACACATGTTATTGCTTATATCGCTTCATTTGCATACAGGCGCCTCCATAGCCAGGTGGGAAGGAACAGCAGTGCGTAGCACACGCTTCTTGATTAGACCGGGGTTCGAGCCCGTCACCACCAAATACAGACGATGCGGAAAGGTCAGGGAATGACCACCGCATATCCCGGAGCAATATGGCCTTAGTTGCTAATGCTCCTAAAGAAAAAAAAAAAAAAAAAAAAAAAAACCAAACCAAATCATTTGCATACTTCTTGTTACGTATAAATGTACATAAGTTAATATATTTTATATAATTATGGGTTCCAAAGAATTGAAAAGTGGAATAAAAATAAAACACATTACTTTACCTATCATTAACAAGCTCAAAGTAATAGAACAACTTGAAAATGGTGTTCCTGGAAAAAAAATTGCTGAAGAATTTGGTATTGGCCAACAGACTGTGATATTAAAAAACAAAATGAATCTATAAAGACATTTGCTTTAAAATTCAATGTGGGAAGTGATAAAAGCAGTGTATCAAATAGACAGACATTAAAAAAGCCAACAGAAGTGTTGCTGAAAGAATCTGATTTAAGTGGTATTCACAGCAACAATCAAGTTCTGCTGGCATGCGATGCCAGCGCCACCTGATAAATGTATAAAAAGACAATATATTTATCCATCTATTGATGGATAAATGTATTGTATTTTTATAATTTTTAAATAAAGGCTCTACAGTGATATTTTTTTTATTTGTTTTCATCAACACTACCTATATTTTATTTATTAAATTTTCCATTTATTTGTGTTCTAAGTTTTTGTTCTTTTAAGGCTATCTTTTGCTTCACTAATCCGGATGACCTCACCTCTCCCCCAATTAATCTAGATTAGCAAGGGTTTACTGTATTTTATTATTTTTTTCCTTCTTGAAATAATGATTTATGCTCTTTCCGGAAGTACACCAATGATGTTAAACCAAGGATGTGTTAAACCATTGAGAAAAAAGCAGTTCATAGGCAAAATTTTAATTCAGATGGTAATGTATAGTCCAATTTTAGCATCAAATTCAAAAAGTTCATCCCAATTATAACAAAAAAGATCCAGGTAACAAAAAGCCTAAACCTAAAATTTAGCAAGATAGACCTAGACACCCTCCCAGCACCACTTAATTGAAACATCTATGTGTGTGGAGCACTGTTCCTAAATAACACTGACAAAATTATAGGGAATTGCTACATGGCAAAAAAAAGTGAAGTTCCTAAAATAATGACCCATTCTGTGGCTATTTGAATAAAAAAAAAAAAAAAAAAAAAAAAAAAAATTACTTAAGAATAGGCAGACATGTACCTATATGAATAAACATTTTACTAAGTACATATTTGCTTATTCTATTTATTTTTTATCATTAAAAACTTCATGGCAACTTTTTAAAATTCAAATAGCCATAGCTCCAAAACATATCAGAATGGAACACATATGAACTTTTTTACATGTTTTGGCTTGTAGAACCATATAATTTGTAGTAGACTATAATTTTTTTCACCATAATTTGGAAACGCTTTGTATATCTAATATATATATTCTAAATGTAAATATATGCATGCATAATTCTGAATTTTTCTGCACGTAATTTTATAAACTTGAAAATAGAATTGACTATTAGGTTTCATGTTTTTAATTTTTTTCTTTGCAGAATTAATATAGTTCTTATTTCACTGAAATTAAGAGATATAAAAAGCAGCACAATATTTTTTAAATTTTGAATAAAATAAAAGTTAATATTGCAATCTATTAAAAAAAGATCAAGCATTAATATACTCCAAGCACTCCAAACCAAAAAACTTTTTCAGAAATAAAAAGAAATTTTGGATTCTGTCAGATCCCATACCACTATTGCCAGAGTAAGAGCAGGTTCACCTGTGGTTGCAGGTGAACCTGCTCTTAATCTGGCAATAGTGGCTATTGTCTCTGCCATGTCCATTCGCATGTGATAATTTGACTCCTATTGGATGGATTTTCATAAAATTTTATGTTTTGCTCTTTTAGAAAAATTTGTTGACCCTTCCCAAATTTCATTAAAATCGTATCAATAGAAATCCTGCAATTGTTATTTAACTGCAACTTAACTCAACTTTCGATGGATTTGATGGAATTTTATATTTAGCTCTTTTAGAGAAACTTGTAGGGCCATCCCAAATTTCATTAAAACCAGACCAATAGAAATCTGGCAAATTAGCATTTCTTGGTGTGAATGTCTGACTGACCATCCAGCCTTTTGTAATTACTAAACTCTCAGTGGATTGATTTTTATGAAATTTTATATCTGGCTCTTTTGGAAAGATTTGTTGAATCTTCCCAAATTTCATTAAAATTTGACCAAGAAAACCAGCAATTATTATTATTATTATTTTTTTTTTTCGTACATACGTAGGCTATTCATATACCGTATATTGTAGTCGAAGCACTGGATATTATGCTTGTTACAATGTAATTGGAGGAATGAATGGACAATGCGGCACATGCACAGCAACAAAATGCACCGCTACATTAACTAACTTATTTACAGTAATCATTAACTATATATGAATATAATTTTTTATGCTGTCTTGAAGATTTTTTAGCTAATTAAATGTTAAATTTATACAAGATATTTCTCAAAGCCTAAGCGTAAGTTCTGTTTAATAAAACTCCTGAATTTTATATGGAAAGTTACTCAATTCATAAATATTTTAATTATAGGGCTGTAGGTTAAAACATGTTCAGAAAGGTTTAAACAGGCAGGCAATAAAAAATAGTGTAATACACTTGGAGAAGAGGAAAATAATGTTAGAAGAGGAGGTATGGAAAAGGCTGCAAGACCAATTTCTTTATGAAAGGAGAGAAGACTCGGTTTTTGAACTGGCTAGGTATTTTTATTCATTACTTGTAGTGTTAAAATTTGGCTGAAACCAAACCAGTAGTTTGTATAGCCAATGCATTAACGGCAAAAAAAAATAATTAAAGTAAAGAGAATAATATGTTTTGAAACTGTGTACTCTGCATGTACCTGAAGGGAAGGGCAGCAATGTGGGGTACTTGGATAAATTAGTATTAATATTGGCTGGACAGTGCAAAGATGCCATAGGCTTTTACTGTACTAGCTAAAAAATGAATTAAAAAATAAAACAAAATCTTCATCTGTTTCCCTCTTCCTTAGGTATTGATTCAGCTAGCCTTTGAATTTCTTCAAGCTGTTGGCTTAAGTTACCAACTCACTGGCTAAAAGAGAACTTAAAACCCAGTCTGCAATTTTCCCCCTTAGCTTTTTTTTTCTTTCCTTCTACAGTTGTGCCCCCCCCCCCCGTATTTAGTTACCCATGGGGAAAAAAATGAACACTTAACACGTATTACTCAAGTGTCCAATACGATGCTTCCCTTTATTTTTTACGATGTCGATTTTAAATCGAATACCTTCCCTTTATTTTTTATGATGTCTATTTTAAATCGAATAGCTTCCCTTTATTTTTTACAATGTCACATATGGTTTGGTCACCAACATTATGATGGTTCTTTAAAGATTTAATAGATGCACTGTTTTCAAACTTTGAATAATTTCAAGTTTTTGTTTCATTTGAAAGCACAACTCTTGAGTTTGCCCATCATTTTCGCAATTTCTAAACAAAAAAAAAGTTCCGACATCCCTGACATAAATAAAGAAACAAAATTTTTCCTTTTGCGGTGCAATGGAACACAACAATCAACGCAATGCACTAAATCAAACTAAACATTTGGTCTCTTTTTTTTTTTTTTTTTTTTTTTTTGTTTTGTTTTGAGTGGTAGGTGTGAAGACAGCAGGGGTTTCAAGATAATTGGTACACTAATCTCCCAATGATGACTTATAACGCCAGTTCTTGTCACTTATTTATGACTTGCAAAATATCTGTCTATACCTATTCTAGTTATTACTTGAATTTTATGATTTCTGGTTGATTTTTTTTTTTTTTTTTTTTAATTTGTAGTCTTGAAGTGTCTTGGTAAATAGAGGGTCTGCTGTACTTTATTATTACCATATTTAATGTTGGTAATGTCTTACTGTGTGTGTGTTTCATTTATCATAGTGGCATAGTATTTGGGGTAAGGCACCACCTGTGGTTTTCCACATCTGTGCCATATGTACTCTGTGATGGAATGCAGAACTACTGCATAAGCCAGAAAAAGTGTAATGTCTGGTTCATGCAGAATTGTCTCTGGCTACTTGGCCGCAGGGCCCCTAGTGGAAACCTACGTTGATCTCTGCCAGGGTTGCCTGATCTCCACCAGGGTTGCCTGAGCTTTCTGGACGGAGACCAAACAAAAAAAAAAGAAAAAGAAAAAAAGGGAAGCGAGTGGGAAAGATAGCAGAAGTGGTGGAGTCAAATTAGGCAAAAGGAGGAGGAAGAGGAAAGAAGGCATCCTCCAGGGAAAGGAGAGGTGGGAAGGGAGAAGTAGGAATCACTCCTGGTCTGGGAGCCCACCGAAGGCCAGGAAAAGGAAGACAGCTTGCAGAACAAGGGAGGTCTGCAGTGTTGGGAAGGTGCAAAGGGGAGTGTCTGAGTTTGATTTCTATTAGTTCAGTGCCATCATTCCAATGTGGAAGATGTCCAGTTAGGTGTTCATTCAGTTCTGATATAGTGGCCGGTGATGAGGAAAGAGCAGGTATGAGGAGAGATCATAGCGGTTTCAGGAACGTCTGGTTTGGATGTCTATATTCTGGGATCAGACGTGGAGAGATGATACTAACGCCGTTTGAAGACTGCTGAGGCATACCTGCTAAAAGCTAAAAACGCTTCTTTTGATTTTAACAGGTTGCTTTCCGGGCTGAGTGTGAGTAAATTTATATCCAGTAACAGTTTATTACGTAGGTCCAGGTAGATGTTACATGAGTGCATTACGTGGTGCCAGTCCTCCAGTTCTCCACAAACACAATGGGCATCGTTTACAAGCCCAAAGTCCTGAAGGCACTTTTTGAATGACCCATGTCCTGTCAGAAGAAAGATAGTGTGTAAATTAGGGAAGAACCAGCCAAGTCTTTGTTTGTTGAGGTAGGAGACACTACGTAGAAATATCTTGGTAGTACTGCCTTTGGTGGAATCATCCCAACGGATTTGCCAGAGGGGAAACAAGTTCCTGCCAAGTACGCCGGAGTTCTTGTTTCGGATCTGCATCGACAATAGTTTTTATCCCCAGGAATTCAGTTTCTGTTCTTTCTGATGGCATGGGAAAGCACTGTGAAGGCCACTTGGATGTCAAGGGGGATACAACCTGTTAATACTTGTAGTGCTGCTGTTGAGGTCGTTCTACAAGCCTGAGACATTTTAATAACATCAACCGTTGTATCTGCGCAATAACGTTCCTAGTGCTGATGATGGACAAACAATGGAACCATACAGCAGAGCCGTATGTTACAAACGGTACAAAAACAGCTGAATAAGAAGGTGGAGTGCAGGTCCCAGTCTTTGCGAGTGAAGTGAGCAAGCTTATTGATATAATTTTTGGCTTTCTCTTTCATGGACTTTAGATGTAGCACGAAAGTTCTGCGATCATCTAGGGTGACACCTGAATATTTGAATGAATGTTGATTCTTGAGTGCATGTCCTTTATAATGAATGGTTGGTGGTCTGTTGATGTCAAGATGACCTTTGCGAAGCAGGGTTCTGCTTTTATCTGTAGAGATTTGCAGCTTATTCTCTTCAGCCCAAACCGACAGGGCATTCAAGACTGTGTTGGCTCTGGTCTCAATAGCTGCACGAGTAGGGCCCTCAACAACGATAACCAGGTCTTCTACATATGAGAGCTGTGTGGTGTGGGGGGAGGTCCTGCAGGAGCCATTCATCTAGAATCACGCCAGATTGGTGTCAAAAGCTCCCTTAAAATCTGTAAAAATCACCAGTACATAACTGGCATCAGAATTATCTGCTAGCTGAGTGGTTTTCAGTAGTGCATCAATAGTTGAGCACCCCTGCTTGAAGCCAAACTGGAGTGTAGAGGCGAGTCCTTTGGTTTCATAGACAGACTGAAGACGGATGAGAAGTAACCTCTCAAATACTTTTCCTAATATTGGCAATAGAGCAACTGGATGGTATGCTTTGGCTGCACCAGTGGGATGATTTGGATCCTTGGAGAAAAGTCTGAGGTTGGCATGTTTCCAACATGTAGGAAAGGAGCCTTCGTTAAGACACGTGTTGAATAGTTGTACTAGAACATCAGGTGCAACAGACCAAAGGTGTTTGATGGACTCCCCCTCAATGAGGTCCAGTCTGGGAGCTTTTCCATTTTTGATTTTATTTATAGCTAATGCAACCTCCTCTTCCGTGAAGGGTTCTTCTGTGGCCAAGGGCAAGTAGCCCTGATTCTCAGTGATGACGTTTCTGTGTACTTCAGTGTCATGATCAGGATTGTCTTGGTAGATTATTCTGTCTAGAATCTTGTTCACTATTACAGATAACTTTGTAGCTGTTATAGGCTTCAGTACTTTTTATTGCTCTGTAACTTTTCCATGCCATTTTTTTTCTGCTCAAGTAATCTGGCGACTTCATTATTCATCCAACTTGGAATTATTCTTATGGAGCATTTATGGTATATAAGCATTCAAGGCTTTTGTGATTAATGTTTTAAAGGTATACCATAATTCAATTGTATTCGCTCTCTGTGAGATATCTAACCAGTTAATAGAGGCCATGTAGCACCTTAAGGCATCGTAATTTCCTTTGCCTTTAACTTCTGCTACCTCTCTCCGTAGCCGAATGGTCAGGAGCGGGAGTGCAGTAGCACACGCTCTTTGAGTAGACCGGGATTTAAGCCCCTGACTGTTAAATACAGTCGATCTGCCAACCCGCACTGGACCAGCGTGGCAGATTATGGTCCATTTCCCTCAGCATGAATTGTTGAGGAGGCTTCCATCCTGCAGTGGGTTGATAATGGCTGCACTTTACCCTTTTACTTCTCTCTTTGTCGTCCACCATAGAACTCCGTGATCACTTCCTGCTTCTGGTCCTGTACTGTCAGCCCCATTATGTCATTTGGTTCATGGGTGATGATGAGGTCTAGAATATTCTTTTCCCTAGTACATTTCCTGACATGCTGATACAAATAGCAATTATCTAGTTGATTTTAAATTGTCTCCCATGTGGAGTTTCCTTCCCATTTGCTCCAATCAATTAGAAGCAAATTAAAATCACCCATAAGACATTCATACTTACTTCCCCATTCCATTTGCATGTAGAGGCTCTCATCATAATCTTCACAATCACCTGGCCTGTAGATTACTCCCACTCTCATTATACCTTTGCTTCCAACTGTCTGACACCATACATATTCTATACTTGCATGTGAAACGTCTGAATCAGGGAAAGCTTTAATCGAGCTCAGGCTGCTTTTGATAAGAAGCCTGACCCCACCACCCCTTCTATCTTCCCTATCCTTCCTAAATACATTATACATACCATACTGAAACTCATCATCCTCTATCTCTCGGTGGCTCCACGTTTCTGTAAGCCCTATTATGTCAGCATTAATCGTCCTATACAGCAGTTCAAATTCACTCATTTTATTGATAACACTTCTGACCTTACTGTATAAGTAATTAAGACTTAGTGTTCTTGTATGGTTAACTACCCTAACACACCCCTTAAAGTTACTTAAGCTCGCTTCCTTGGCATTAGCTGCCACCTCATTTGAGAGGGCGCTGACTCTAAAAATTGCAGCTGTGAATTACAGGCTCTGAAAAAGCGATGTGTTTGCCATTTTATTTACCTAATTGTTATTTTATATTGTACTTTATACGTAGTCTTATAGTTCTAGTTACACTGGTTATTTTTATTTTTAATTTAGATAACAGTTTTTGTAGATTGCTATTTAATATATGTAAAACCGTTGTTTCGTTCGAATCTTGCAGCCATTGATTTTGTATTGAGTGGTAGGGAATTCAAATTTTAATTGTGGTAACTAGGTGGCTCTAACGTAAAATAATATAGCATAATACAGATCACTACATTTAGGATTCTATTAGATAGTGTAGTATTGACAATTAATTAATTAAATTTATTGATCTTATTAATTTAAAATATCATGCCCCAGACTAGCGCAGCATAGCAGCGGGCACAAAGTGGTAGGAGTGCTGTGACTCGGAGGAGAACTGAGGGGGGCAATTTTCCAACGCATCACAACCTAAAATAATGTGCAACTTGTGCAATGTTTGCCCGAACTCTCTGGAACAGAACATGATCTAGCCAAGGAGGATGTCTTTGTGTGTGTGCCAGGTGCAGAGAGTGTCTAGAAATTAGGCATCAACTCAGCATTCTAATGGGCGTCTATGAGAGCTTGAGGTATAGGGTAGGTGCCCTCGAAGAAATTAATATGTGGATCCCGTCAAGCTCTCAGCTGCCCAACTCAACGCCAGAGCTCACTCCTGGGCATCAGGCAACACAGCGGCAATCTCCAAGGCAGAATGCGCTGGTCCCACAGGAATTAGTTATTATTGGTGACTCTATTGTCAGGGAGACGGAGAATATATTGTGTAAAAAGGATAGATGGAATAGGACCAGGGTATGCTTGCCAGGGGCAAAAGTTGGTGATGTAAAGGAAAGTGATTTTGCTTCCGTAAAGGTGAGTACAGTGGTCTCGGACAGTTTTTAATTTCTGTACAGTGGGATCAGCCGATGATGTTACCAACCGCAAATTCTAAGTGGGAAGCATTCAAGGAATGAATCGTGGAAGCTACTAAAAGTTTCATACCTATTAAGAAATATTGTTCAGGGTTTAGGCCTAAATGGTTGTCAAATGAACTAATGAGACTCGTGACAGAGAAGAAAAATGCATCGGATGCATATAAATTATCATGTGACACAGAAGCCTATGGCAGATATAAGCTAGTCTGTAATCAAGTCACAAAGGAGATTAGGCAGGCGAAGGCAGATTACGAGAAATCTTTGGCACAGGATGCTAAGAAAAACAGCAAGGATTTCTTTACTTATATAAACTCTAAAAGGAAGGGGATGAATCTGATTGGTCCACTTGATATCGATGGTTCGACTGTTGATGATCCTGCTCAGATAGCAAACAAACTGAATGAGTATTTTGCATCTACATTCACACATGAGGAGTTATTAAGGTTTGAAAATGCCAGAAGGTTATCAGATTGTAGCAGGGTGCTTAATGATTTTTTAATAACTGAGAGCAAAGTGGAGGAGAAATTGTTGAAGTTAAACATAAGAGAGGAACCTGGGGTGGATGGGATCTATCTAGTTATATTAAAGGAGGCAGCAAAGGAAGTAAGCAAACCTTTAGCCATAATTGACAGTATTCTGCAAAAGCAGAATACTGTCATTACTGTTATTAACAACCCTGCCAACCTTTGTATATTCTGCAAACTTTGACATTAAGCTTAATATACCTTCATTAATATCATTGATAAATATACAAAGCAACAATGAACTGAACCCTGAGGGACACCACCAATAACATTAGTCCACATAGAGCAGTACTCATTGATTACCACTCTGTCTTCTCCCACTCAACCATCCTTTTATCCATTGTAGCAACTTGCCCTTAATGCCATACTGCTCCATGTTGCAACAGTATCAAAAGCTTTCCTGTAGTTATCAGTAGTTGCACTGGTTTGGAAGGACTCAGATGCATCCCGATTGTGGCAAGATAATTTTCTAAGCTCAATATCTGCCTAGAAGCTTATTGGTTGATATCATGAATCTGATGAAGATGATCAGAGCTTATGTAGAACTTCAGATCGTCAGCATAAGAGACAAAGTTAGGATTCTGGGCTAGGAAAGTCTCAAACTGCTGCAAACAGGATAGCTGAAAGCACGCTTCCTTGCGGGATGCCTCTTGATGCATCAGTAGTTACCTGGAAGTCATTGTGGGTCACAGACAAGTGTCTAGGAATTAAATTTACTTCAAAATTTGAAGTAAGGTATCTGCCAGACCAAAGTAGTGTTTCAGAATAGTAAAAAGAGCTGGAAGGTGTATTCTGTTATATGACGATTTAATGTCCAGGAATATGATATCAATCTGTGATTTGCTGTTAAGAGTCCATTGAATTCTGAAGAGGGGTATCGAGAAGATTGGTAGTTGTCGATCTCCTGTGCAGAACAGTATGCAGGTACTCGGGCCTGTGTCCAAAGCAGTGCTGGGCAATTGCTGGCTGAATCACCTTTTCAAAAATTTTGATTAAAGAAGAACTGATGGAGATTGGTTGCAGGTCTTTTGGAGATTTAGGTTTCTTGATCTTTGGAATGGGCTTAACATGGTAAGTTCTCCAAATTGAAGGAACTATTCCAGATTGCATAATTTGTCTGAAAAAGTGAAGGAGAAGGTCAACTTTTTGTGCTGGAAATTTTGATAATAAAGAGTTGGGAACCATCTGGACCCCGCAGTAGCTTTGTTGGGTAATTTATTAATGACATCAATTAGGTCTCTCTAGATATTTCGATGTCAGTCAACCGGGCCCTAGTTAATCAGTCCTCCTTGGAGAGAGAGGAATCAGGATCAGGAAAATCTGCCTGCAGAAACTGAACTGTGCCCATTCCTGGACAAGTGTTTGGTCAATGGCTAGATGATGATGTGAAAGGATCCTTCTACCCCTCTTCAACCTATCCAGAACAGCTAGGTTAAGGATTTGCCTTTTCTTTTTCAGGAAGCATGCTCTTTCTTTCTTAAAGACGCAAAGGTCTGAGGGAAGCTGGGTTTTCTGCCATTTACGGTAGGCCTTTTGCTTCCTAATGAATGCCATCTTAGCTTCCTTATTAAAACACCGATTCAACATGTTACCAAATCCTGGCTATTCTGGCTGCACCACATAATACAATTAACGTCAGTTGTTCGGACAAGAGCATAATGGCATCCTCCAATCGCTCAGAATAGAGATGTCCCCAGTCAAGCCCAATCAAGCACTGGAGAATGACGTCGGGCTTCAGATATTTAGTAGAGAAGGCCATCCTAGGCAAATCAGTGGCTTACTCATCAGGGAACCCAAGGGAATTGTCAGACAGTGCTGTGATGGATGCAGTTAACAACTGGTTTGAGTCAAATTCTTCTGAATTTTAGTTGAGTGGGTTACAAAAGCTAGTGGATTGTGCCAGAAAGTGCATTGACTTAACAGGGACGAGAACAGTGCTAAAAAACTTTCCAGCATTCCTTCTATGGGAGGCTAGAAACTTTTCAACCTCCCTTCACACACACCAAAAAAAATATGAATCTTTGCATTAAAACAGTCACAGACAGAAGTACAAATAGATGTAAAGAAAATTGTGATGTGGGATGATGACGTGTTGCTCCATTGAGTATAAAGACTGTACAGGCTGTTTGACTGCAGTAATCTGAAGTCAGATTGGGGAAAACATGCGATCTATCAGATTTTGAAAAAGGTCCTATCATGGATGCACGTTTAGCAGGAGTCACAATTGAAGAAATGAAGGAATAACGGATTTCTCAAAAGCATCCATCTCAGAGGGTTTTAATGACTGGAAAGCAAGTGGTTCTTCCACATATCAAAGGTGGAGGTGTGGGAGAAAAACAATACTTCAAGAGCGAAGCTTCATACTGTAAGGAGGACTGTACAGAATAATAGGACATCCAATGTGCAGCAAATAACATCTAAATTCAATCAAGCCTAAAACTGTCCGATTTCAACCCTTACCATGCACAAGGAATTGAAGAAATTGGCTATTGGCAGTTGCCTGCCTATTCAAAAAGCCACTTGTTTTCTGAGAAAAACAGAAAAATTCACTTGCAGTGTGCCGAGAACATTGTGATTGGACAGTGGAACAATGAAAGAAAATCATGTGGTTAGACAAATCATGATATACTTTGTTTTGCACTGATGGTAGGCAGAGAGAGTGGCAAAAACCTCGTGAAGCAGTGAACCCAGCTTGCCTTGTTAAAACAACCCAAGCATGTGGAGGTGGTATCTTGGAATGTTTTTTTGGCACGGAGTGGATTTTTTGTGCTGCCACCCTTGTATTTTGTGTCATAGTAACATTTTCTTTTTCTATAAATTTTAATTATTAATTTTGTGCTAAACTTGTTGCACCTTTAGTTCTGAACAAATATAAAAATTCCATAAGTTTCTGGAACATTCCCTTCTTTCAGTCTCAGTAGTTTCTCCACCAGTCCTTTCTCCATAATCACCATATTATTTTAGCTCACTGCTTGTAGATCTTCCTGTTGATCTAAAACAGTGATACTCAATCTTTTATGTTGAAGGGCTACATTGGAGATTTTGTGAGACTCTGCAGGCCACATAAGCTGTTTCTCTATAAGAGCTAATGAAGATGCATATTATCTTTTTATGTTATACTTCTTTAACAGCTACTGTTTCTTTGAAAAACAAGAAAACATTTTTTTCTTGCCAAGTATTTTGTACTCTCATTATTCATTTAGTACATAACAATCAGATTCATCTTTTCTTTTTTGTGATACATTTTAAAGCAAAAATACATTTGAGTGTACTGTAGAATGAAATAATTAAAAAAAAAAAAAAAAAACACACACAACTTAGTTGTGCATTTAAGCGTAATATACAGATATTTATTAATTTATATTTAATTATGAATAACAATAAAAAAGTGACTTTTTCTATTTAAACGTCTGTAAATGATCTTGAAGCATTTAAACTTTTTCTATTTAAACTTCTATAAATGATCTTAAGCACTTTCAACTGTGTCACATGTGTATAGAAACCTTGACCTACTTATGTATAAACAGCCTTGAAATTCACTGATGCTATGCAGAGCTATAATTCCATACTTTGCCTCTAAGATTCAGTGATAAAACTACATTCTGTGATAAAACTTTATCACAGAATGTAGCCAACAGTGGCTCTGATTTTAGCACTTCTAATCTAGGCGCTCTGTGGAAAACATAATCCAAGGAACAATGGATAGGAAGAGAAATGTCATCTACTTTTGAATCTTTCAAATAAATTTAGGATTGATTTTAATCCAGAAAGTTAGAAAAGAATATGCTGATTTTATTTATTAATATTTTTATGTTAACAAATTATTAACAATATATTCATACTTAACAATATCAGTTTTTATGATTTTATATTTTTTTGCCTTTAACTTTGCAGATCACTAATTGAAATTAGAACAGAACTGTCAGGTAAAGAATCAGCTTTGAAAGGCTTACAAGAAGAATTGTGTAAATTGGAAGCTGAATATCACACTCTTCCTGAACTGCAATATAATATTCATTTCAAGTACCAAGAGATACAGGAACTTAAAAACATTTTGGTGAGTTATTTATTTGAGATTGAACTCTTCATTAGAGGTGTTATTCTTTGATGAAAAATTATCTTGTTTCTTTAATTTTTCTAAGTTATTTTTCAGGAATCTCTCAGTGTTATATTCATTTCTTTGATTTAACAAATTGTGAAAGTGCTTATTCTGTATTTTTCTACTTATTATTCTACAGTATCCTCTTTTGTTTAACTTAGCCCCTGTCATGAGATTTTTATATTTCAGGGCCTTTCCTGATACTTATTTTCCATATATTTCCTAATATTTCTTTTGGCTCTTTCATGTGGGTCTTAGTCCACTTCTAGTTTTATTTATGTTCCAATAAGGATTTATTAGTTTTATTTGCTAGTAATCTGTAATACTCTATCAAAACAATTCTTAAATATCTGTTGAATACTGGCCTCAAGTTTCATGTTTATGAAGATAAATCATATATCATTTGAAAAGTCTCAAACAGGATTGAATTTGATATCAACCAGAATTTAATGAGTTAATTTTTAAATACAAAATTGAGTAATTGATGTGCAAAAATTACTTAATTGGCATTTAAAATCAGGATACGGTAGACTTTAAGAATAATGGCACTTTCGGTGATTCAAGGTGCTGTTACTTTGATTTTTCCATTATTTAGAACGTTTTATTTTTAATATATTTAATGCAGAAATAATGAGGCTAAATAAGAAATAGACAGATTAAGAATGCAATTTTATTAACTGCACATAAAAAACAAACATGTTGACAATCCAATGTTATATTCTGCTGTTAATACACTCCTGCTTATGCCTAATTCTATTTTCTTTATTATATATCAAGTTTAGTCTGCATGTGTAGCACAGTGGCATCGTCACCATCCTCCACCCACACCGGGTGGAAAAGGCTTGGGTTCAAATCCCAAACTTTCTCAGTTGCCCTAATGTAATAGTTTGGATTATAGCAAGTTTGTCACTAAGATATAAGCAGTGCAGAATCGGAATTTGGGGAAGAAAATGTGTACAGAAAGGACAGACAAGGTAGGAAGGGAGGAGGGGTTATGCTATTAGTTAAGAAACACATAAAATCTAAGGAAGTGCATCCAGTTGACACAGGTGAACAGTGCAATGTTGAGTCTGCTTGGTGTGACATAAACACTGGGAAGGGGAAAATGAGAGTAGGAGTATGTTATAGGCCTAATGACTCTGATGAGTACAATGAACAGTTGTGCAGAGAAATAGAATCAGCCAGTAAATCAGAATGTCTTGTAATGAGGGATTTTAACCTTCCAGATATTGATTGGAACTTGTGGATTGGTCACTCGCACACTAGCAAGACTTTTGTGGATTGATTGGAGGATTGTTTTTCTACAGCAACATGTTCGAGGGGCAACCAGAGGGAGTAATACCCTTGATCTGATTATCAGCAGTGATTATTCATGCATTAAGAATTTGCAGATAAAGGAACCACTAGGTGACAGTGATCACAGTGTACTGATGTGGGATTTACTTAAAGATGTAACTACCATCACGGGTAAAGGGAAGAGTTTTTGTTTCGTAAAGGTGACTACAGTGGTCTCAAACAGTTTTTAAATTCTATACAGTGGGATCAATTCATGATGCTATCAACGGTGAATTCTAAATGGGAGGCCTTCGGGGACTTCATCTTGGAGGCTACTAGACTTTTCATACCAACTAAGAAATACTCTTCAAGGCTCAGGACTAAATGGATGTTGGATGAATTAATGAGGCTCTTGGCAGAAAAGAAAAATGCATGGGATGCATATAAATTATCAGGTGACACTGAAGCCTATGGCAGATATAAACTAGTCTGTAATCAAGTCATAAAGGAGGTTAGGCAGGCGAAGACAGATTACGAGAAATCTTTGGCAAAGGACGCAAAGAAAAACAGCAAAGAGTTCTTTACTTATGTAAACTCTAGAAGGAAGGGGATGAATCAGATTGGTCCACTTAACATAGCTGGTTCATCTATTGATGATCCTGCTCAAGTAGCTGATAAACTGAATGAGTATTTTGCATCTACATTCACACAAGAGGAGTTGTTCAAGTAGGGAATGCCAGAAGTTTAGCAAACTAACAGGAAGATAACTGATTTTGTAAAAACTGAGAGCAAAGTGGAGGAGAAATTGTTGAAGTTAAACATTAAAAAGGCACCTGTGGCAGATGAAATCTATCCAGTTATAATGAAGGAAGCAGCAAGGGAAGTATGCAAACCCTTAACCATAATTATGAGAGAATCCTTAGAGTCAGGGGAGGTCCCCATGGTGATGTGCAAATGTATCCCCAATTCACAAAGGGGGATTCAAAGGGTGGCACAAATATGTATAGACCTGTTAGTTTAACTTCTGTTCCGGGGAAAATAATGGAGTCACTCGAAAGCGTTTAAGGCATAAGCCTCAAGCTATGGGAGAGTCTAGACTATGTATAAATATAGTGCTAGCGCATCAGAAATACTTAGCTATATATGAATAAATCAGAATATTAGTAAAACGGCATCGTTTTAAGTTATATCTCATATTGTGAATACCTTCACAACGAGTTGCCATGATATTGCACTACTTTGAATAAGTAGTGCTTCACCTAACGGCGCCTCCGTAGCCAGGTGGGAAGGAGCAGCAGTGCACAGCACACGCTTCTTGATTAGACTGGGGTTCGAGCCCGTCACCACCAAATACGGGGGATGCGGGAAGGTCAGGGAATGACCACCGCATATCCCGGAGCAATATGGCCTTAGTTGCTAATGCTCCTAAAATCCAAAATAACAGCTTCACCTAAGGAGAAGACTAATGTTACTTATTCTCAGATGGATACCACCACCCAGATGGCACCATTGTGAACTTGTTGTGAAGGTATTCACAATATGAGATATAACTTAAAACGATGCCGTTTTACTAATATTCTGATTTATTCAGATATAGCTATGTATTTCTGATGCACTTGCACTATATTTATACATAGTCTAGACTCTCCCATAGCTTGAGGCTTATGCCCTAAATGCTTTAGAGTCTAAATACATGATACACCATCAGGCATCTCTCATATTGTGGAGTTATACTTCATAACTGTTTTGCCATCATTGCATCACTTGGGTACTTACCCACCCACCGAAGAAAGGCCAAATAACCCTGAAACGGCACCAGGGGAGCCTGATGATGTCCGGAGTTTCCAAGAATAGGCAACAACAGCCTTCTCCACTGGGGAAGCGTTGCCTATTCAAGGAGTTTGAGTTTTTGAGTGGTGTGAGTTGAAGGAGTTACTGTCCCTTTCATTCTTCTACACCGTTTCTTTTCCTCTTCCACTCCTACTATTACTTTTCCTCTACCTTTTTGCTTTTCTAAGTCTAATAGGGACAACAAATACAAATTAGCCCTGAAACGGTGCCGTCTGGGTGGTGGTATCCATCTGAGAATAAGTAACATTAGTCTTCTCCTTAGGTGAAGCGTTACTTATTCGAAGTAGTGCAATATCATGGCAACTCATTGTGAAGGTATTCACAATATGAGATATAACTTAAAACGATGCCGTTTTACTAATATTCTGATTTATTCAGATATAGCTATGTATTTCTGATGCGCTTGCACTATATTTATACATAGTGGAGTCACTCATTAAAGAGGTGATACAGGATCACCTAGACAAGACAGCAGTATGGCGCCTCTGTAGCCAGGTGGGCAGGAGCAGCAGTGCGTAGCACACGCCTCTTGATTAGACCGGGGTTCGAGCCCATGACCACCAAATACGGAGGATGCAGAAGGGTCAGGGAATGACCACCGCATATCCCCGGAGCAATATGGCCTTAGTTGCTAATGCTCCTAAAAACCAAACAACAAACAAACAGACAGCAGTAATAGTTCAGACACAGCATGGGTTTGTTAAGGGGAAGTCTTATCTGACCAATTTGATTGGATACTACGATGTAGTCACAAAGGAACTGGTAATTTTGATATCATATACTTGGATTTCAGGAAGCTTTTGATACTGTTGCACATGGAAGACTGCTGTACAAATTGGAGTGGTATGGCATTAAGGGCAAGTTGCTGCAATGGATAAAGGGATGGTTGAGTGGGAGACTGCAGAGAGTGGTAATAAATGGACACTGCTCTATGTGGACTAATGTTATTAGCAGAGTTCCCCAGGGTTTGGTGCTGGGCCCATTGTTGTTTAGTGTATTTATCAATGATATTGATGAAGGTATATCAGGCCTAATGTCTAGTTTGCAGATGATACAAAGGTTGGCAGGGTTGTTAATGACATTAAAGACAGTATGCTACTGCAACAGGGTCTAGAAAAGTTAGGCAGATGGGCTGAGAAGTGGCAACTGAAGTTTAACATTGACAAATGCAAAATATTCCATATGGGTAGCAGTAACCCAAGAGAAATGAACCAACTGTGTGGTACTACACTCAAGGAGGTGGAGAATGAAAATGACCTGGGGGTAATTGTGTAGGCAGATATGAAGTTCTCTGAGAAATGCAGATGGGCTGCCAGAGCAAGTCATGGAGTTTGTCAATGATATATAGGAATTTTGCTAGCAGCGACAAGGAGGTGATTATCCCTTTTTATAAGGTAATGTTCAGGCCACACCTCGAGTACTGTTTGAAGGTCTGGAGGCTTCATTTTAGGAAGGATGTAGAGTTGCTAGAATATGTACAGAGAAGGGCAACAAGATTGGTGAGAGGAACTAAGGCAGCCCATCTACACTTACGAAGAAAGGCTTAAGTTCTGCAAGTTTCAGCAGCTGGAGACTAGGCATCTGTGAGGTGATCTGATTGAGTTGTATAAGGCCTTGAATGGTTTGAGTAGGCTCAGTGCTGATGGAATACTTCCGCTTGCTCAGATTAAGAACCTGAAGGGGCATAAATTCAAATTGAGGAAAGACAGTTGTAGAATAGATGTGCGGAAATTTGCCTTTAGCCAGTGGGTAGTTGATTGCTGGAACAGACTTCCATCTGTTGTTGTGGAAGTTGATAGCTTGAATAAATTTAAGGCTGAACTGGACAAACATTTGGAGTGACTGGATGGGTGAGATGGGAAGGAGTTTTTTTTGGTTAATGCTGTATAAGCTTGCTTTCTTGCATCATATGCCTCAACTAATGCTAATATCTTATACCTTTTACTACAAATGTTACTTTTTTTAAGGTGATGTAGTTTTTTGTCTGCCACTGTAGGAGTTAGGTGGTACCACATTCTAGTTGATGTAGGATACAACAGAACTATGAATAATTGTACAGTCTGACATGAAATTTTCTGAGCCATGCAGATAGGCTACTACAACAGCTCATGGGGTCAGTGTTAACCTGTCAATGTTATATTTAGGAATTTTGTTATCAGTAATGGGGAGGTGATTATCCCATTGCATAAGGCAATGGTAAGGCTGCATCTTGAGTTTTGCATACAGGTCAGTAAGCTTCATTTTAAGAAAGATGATCTCTTGGAATGGGTGCAGAGAAGAGTTACTAGATTAGTCAAGAACAAAGAGAGGTACACTTACTGCAAAAGATTTCAGTTTTGCAAGTTTCAGTGCTTGGAAACTAGGCACTTGGAAGGAGAGACCTCACCGAAGTGCTTAAGGTTTTAAATGGATTGAGTAAACTTAATGATGATGGTGTTTTTACTCTTTATTGGAAAACACACATAATAACATCTATATATACTTGAATTGTCCAAATATATATGGATTGTCTCCTTGCAATTTAAAGATGAGTGGCTCTCTCTCACTCTCTCTCTCTCTCTCTCTCTCTCTCTCTCTCTCTCTCTCTCTCTCTCTCTCTCTCTCTCTCTCTCTCTCTCTCACACACACACACACACACACTGTACTTCAAATAGTATAGTTCATGTAAAAGGATTTTCTTCATAATATTTCAGATAAACTTGGTAAACTAATGGAAAACTAATTATAGTGGAACAATGAAATACCCAAAAACAAAGAAATGGAGCATAGATTTCTGGCAGGTGTGCCCTGTTGCCCTTCTTGAAATAAGAAAAGACAAAACTGTGAAAGTACAGTACACATTCTCAGAGAAGCAAAATAGTATATTCACCACATCTGTGGAGGTTGGGTTAAATTCAGATCTCATTAGAGACCCAACCAATTTTTTAAAAGACTGTAATTAGCAGATCTCAGGAGGAAAAGTAGAGTCAACTCATTAGTTATTCCTGGTTTCTCTGCTTGCACAGGTTTCAGATTAAGCCCAGTGAATACAGACCTTTACAGACTCTTTACAGGATAAAGACCATTAGAACTGTCATGAACTGTGATATACCATATGAACTGGCAATCTCTGAACAAAATAGTCAGTGCATCTAGGAACCCCTTCCCCAAACTACCAACAGATTAATTTTAACAAAACCAATGATGAACTTTTTAGAAAAATTGTACAGAATTTCCATTTTAACAATGTCAAGTATTTCTAGAATAATGAATTTTATAATAATATATAATTCAGATTTGAAACATAAAAGTTGGGCATTTCTTTATTTTCTGTGTATTTAACATCTGAGGCTAGATATCATTTTATTTTATTTTAGCAATACAGCATCAGTCAAAAAAAAAAACACATCACTTCCCATTTCACCTATCCATTCCCTCCAATGGTGTGTCTATTCTTAACTGAATTTATTTAATCCCTAACCATCGATTACAAATTGAATATAGGTCACCTAATCGCAAATTAACCCTCCTTAAACATATATTATTATTAAAAACAGACCAATCAACAAATCAGACCAGATGGCACCCCCGGCCTCCTATAAAGCGGCTCCCGGGCAACTTGCATGTCCTTTCTCGCACCAACCTACAGCCGTACTGATCACAGGTAAATGCCTATATACTTTTTTATATTTACTCTGATGCATACCCGTCGGGCTTTGGGTCTGAATCCCAGTTTGGAGCTAAAAATAATCCAAAATTTAAAACTAAAGTTAACCAAAAATTAACAATTATAGTTTATAAAACTTATTTGATTTACTTGAATTATTATTAATATAGGACATCCATAACTTAACATGAGTACTTACAAAGCAAAAGTGTTATTGAGGCCACAGAAATGGGTATGCCCTTGGCATTCTTTTAGTATGGCTATCTATCTGCTCAAAGCCCCCGAGAAAGTAGCAGAGAGACGGCCATGTGAAAGAAAGTCACCTTCCTATTTTATATTTTATATTTATTAACTTGATCCCATGTTAATATTTAACATGGAACTATAGGCAATACAACTGCTAGTACAACTATGGCTAGGCAGTTAGTTAGGCCTTAATTACCAGTAATACTTCCCACTAAAAAATATTTCACCACCACTCGCAAACCAAAATCTATCAGGACCTTGACCTTATATATATATATATTTATTTATTTAAATAATGGCTTAAAGGTTTAACATAAAATAAATAAATAAATATTAAGCTATCATTAGAGGCAGCAAAATGCACATCCTCCACATGAAGCCCAGATATAGCCGATAATTCCAAATAAAACAAAATAAAACATAAGATAGTAGTATGGCAAAAAATGTAGAGCAAAAAATTAACATAACAATAATGTAAAATAAAATAAACCAAACAGGGAGGGGGAAGTAAAGGTAATAAGACAAACAGTAGCCGATAGTCCCCTATATAATTTAGCACTTTAAATCCAATTAATAAAACTGATATAAAATTTAAAATAATGCCAATTATAATATGATTTAGCGGTACCCCCCCCCCCTCGAAGGTACCAGTTCCGAAAAACGTGAAATATCACTAAAAAAAGGGGTTAAAAGAACTACTAAAAGAAAAACAAAATATCAAAATAATAGACTGACCATTATGCCCCATATCGACAGAGGACCACGAGGCCAATAATGGTCATGGAATCGCTGCATTTCAATCGCTATACAAATCGTCGCAAAAGCAAAAAGATCGAAGAACCAAACCACCCATTCATCCTCCGATCAAATGCAGCGATCTATAATTTATCCTCCGATCTAAAATTTATAGAACAGACAGCACTCTAGATCAGAGCCACACCACTGACATAATGTAAGCTTAGCCAGCTTATATAAATGAAAAGAAAGGAATAGATGGCGGCACAGGCACTGCTTATTTAGCATATCAACCCACTACTACCACTGATTTATATTTAAATAATGGCTTAAAGGTTTAACATAAAATAAGAAAATAAATAAATATAGGTTTATTTTATTTTACGTTATTGTTATGTTAATTTTTCACTCTACATTTTTTGCCATACTTCTGGCTTATGTTTTATTTTGTTTTATTTGGAATTATCGGATATATATATATATATTGTAATGTCGAGCTTAACAGTATATGTATTTCACATCTTCTATCAAGTTTAAGTTATGTGTATTACACTAAACCATTGTTTGGAAACTCTAAGTAATTATAATAGATAATGAATTTATCAAATGCCAACCTACATGATTTTAACTTTCCAGCTACCCATTTGCCACAATAAAAACACCACAATTCCTCTACCATGCCCTCAATTTTATAACAATATCAGCAAAATTTGAATGATACAAAGGTTCTATGTATATTAAGTAGTAACCTATAAAATCTGTAACTAAATTAAAAAATAAACTTAACGGGGATGACTAGAATTATAAAAAAAACTATTTATAGAATATGATTTAATATCATACTTAGGTCAATAAAACCGGAAAAATTTTCGAAAAGTTATCTATTCTTGGGAGCTGAAAATTCTTTTGTTTAATATAAAGTTCTTTTATTCAATTTAAAGTTACAAACTTGCCTTTTCAACAACATACAGGCCAGAAAAACTGTTTTTATTAACACATCACTTTTATATAACTTATTTAATTAATCATACTTGTTTATTTTAAAATTTATTTTAGAACATAATTTGATTATTCTTTTTAGTCTTAATCATTCAAACTTCAGTCTTAATCATTACAGTACTTTTTCTTTAATTTTGACCTTTTCAAGAGAAACAGCTTTCAAATTGTTTCTTTAGCTGGTTGCTTCTTTCCTACACATTTTGTTGTTTTATTATTAGAACTGTCAGGCCTTAATTTATTGTGGGTGGCCTTTTGTCATATTGCTATTTTTTGAAAATATTCCATTCTTTTCTTTCCTTTTGTTATTGCTTATAGCCACATTTTTCTCAGCATCTGTTTGCCGATAAATATGCAGCACTTGTGCATTCCTGGTGCTTGTGCTGCACATTTCTCTTGAAATACATTTCCTGGGTTATTCTCTGGATCTGATTCTGCTACATTTCTTGGGTTACTCTTTGGGGATCTGATTCTGCTACATTTCTTGGGTTACTCTTTGGGGATCTGATTCTGCTACATTTCTTGGGTTACTCTTTGGGGATCTGATTAGCTCATTTACATGTAGTGTGTTGATTATTCTAGCAATTTGCTTGGCCAGATTTGATGCACATTTAAGTAGTTTTCTGGTTCATGGCTCCCTCCTGAGGTTGGTGTATAGGGTGTCCCAAAAATATCTGGACAACTTCATAAATTCACTACATATATAGGAAGAAAAACAAGTTTATTAAAAAACAATTTACAGCCATTTATAGAACAAAATCAAAGTTTTTTTTTTTTTTTTTTTTTACCATATTAATAAATTTCCACGAGACCCCTTTGTAGTACGAACAATGTTTAGGCATTTACTTGATCACTATGTGCCAGAATGCTGGGATTAATAGTCACTATAGTGGTTTTGATTTTCATTTGCAGTTCCACAATTGTATACCTTTGTTCTGTACACCATACCTTTCATATATCTGCACAGAAGAAAATCTGGCAGGGTAATGTGAATGTGCTGGCTATGGCATGCGACCATCATGACCATTCAAACTGCCTAGAAAATGCCTATCAAGTGAATTGTGCACTGTCAAAACCCAATGTAGCAGCATACCATCTTGCTGGAAAAAGACATTGGATTGAAGTTCTTTCAACTGTCAGAAGGTGCAAATATCAAGCATATCCAAGTAAATGTTCGTGAAAAAAGAAAGGGCCATTTATGCAATCATGAAGAAAACACATTAAACAATTAAACATTCACCTTTTCACTGCTCCATTCCAATTCCCATACAACATGTAGGATTCTGAGCCCCAAATTTGAACATTATGCCTATTCACCGTTCCCAAAACGTTGACTCTTTGGAAAACACAACCTGCTTAAGAAAATTTTGATTGCTGTCCATATGGTGAAGCATGAGTTCCGCTTTGTATGCATAGAGCTTTAAATGTTTTTGCAGGACTCTGTGTGCAGTTTATCTTGGTAATTGAAGCTCCTTGGATGTGGTTTTGATTGGTTTGGAAGGGCTCCTAGCAAAAATTCCCTGCACTCGTTCTGCATCTTTTGCACTTGTGCTAGGAAGTCCATACCCTTTTTTGTGGTTGATATTTCCCGTTTCCATGAATTTTCAGTGCCACTCATGAATGCTAGTACGAGATGGTGGTTGTCCATACTTTGTTCTATAATTTCTGTGAGTTTAAACTTCAGATTTCGTCTCGTTGAACTATGCCAAACATTGAGACTTCTGTTGATGAAACACCAGTTTCGCTTACACTACTCTTGCTTGACAAGCACCACCTATAATCACCTATGATATGGTAAAAAAAGACTTTTTGAGTTCTATTAATGGCTGTAAATTGCGCTTTAAAAAACTTGTTTTTCTTTTGGTAATGAATTTATGAAGTTGTTGAGGTCTTTTTGAAACACCCTGTACATTCTAAGATAGTTAGTGGGTTATTTCCTGCCCTGCACAGCCAGCTAAAGAGCCAGTATTCAGTGCTGTAGGCCATTATTTTATAGCACGCCGGCTATTTGATTTTGGAGAAAGAAAACAGAATTGCTTGGAAACAAATTAGTTAGGTTTAGAGTAATGTTTTGGGCACAATCACCAGAAAAATGGCAGTAAACAGTACTACAGAAATTTTGGAATATGCCGTAAATAACATGCTTAATGCTGATGAGATTTTATTTGCTATTCATGAGCTATATAATGATATTCAAAAGAAAGAATGCACATTTCTATAGTATGCTGCAATAAAATGAAAACAAAGAAACTTGAGCTATAAGTAAGTGGAAAATACAATGGGTTGATCAAAAAGTGTGGTGGATGTTCCAAAAAATAAATTGTATATAATGATAAGTGTTTACATTTTTAATATTCTTCAATATAGTTTGCTTCTGCTGCTGCTGCACACTTTTTTCATCATTAATGCTTTTAGACATTGTGTTTGACTGGATGTCTTGAATTGACTTATTTTCTTTTCATGTCCTATTTTAATTTTGGGAATAGCCAAAAACACATGGTGCCAAATCTGCTGAATAAGGTGGGTGTGATGTGATGGAATGTTTTCATTGGTCAAAAATTTCCCCATGGTGAATAACATGTCATGTTGTTGTGATGGAGCCAAATATTTTGTCATTTTTCAAGTTGTTTATGGTGGATTGCATCTCTAAAATGTTTTATGACTTCATGGTAGAAGGCGTCATCAAGAGTGATACCACGCTGAACAAATTCTGATAACACTATCCCCTCATTCTCAAAACATATAACAGTATGGCCTTCAGATATGATTTTTTGCCCTATGTGGGCGTTGATTTGTAAGCTCCGTTCAAAATATTTGTAAGCACCGTTCACAATATTTTAGCTACTGCTATACATTTAAGCATTATTAGATCATTTGTGCAACTTTATCATCAACCTTTGCATGTGCACTGGAGATGTTTTAATCACCTTGCTTCTTTGCCATGTGATAACTGATACAGTAACCTGGCACGGATAATCTGATTTTGAATGGCTGTTAAATGCAGCAGAAATAATGGTAAAGACATGTTATGTTAATCCTAAACAGTTATCTCCACTCTGAGCCATGGAACTAAATTATTTGACTTATTTCAAACATTAAATTGTTCTTTCAATTTTTTAACTTATTCTTGTATATTTTACTTTAATGTTTCTTAGTTTTAGATTTTGGTATGTATGTAAAGTTTGTTTACTTTAGTTTGTTTGCTTTAAGGGAAAAAATCAGGAACTACTTTGTAAGTTGTTGCAGCAGAATTTAAATGCCACTGTGACAAGTAGTGCATATCAAAAGCAAGTAAGACAAATAAACTTTCTTTTATTATAACTATTAATAATCATTTCTCTCTTCAATACATATATATCCCTAATAATAACTTTAAAAATGTCATTACTTTGTGAATTATTTCCATTAAGAGAGAACTACAGATTAATTAACACTGTTGTGCCATGATTATTACCTTTGTTAATAGCATTACATTTCAGAACCTCTGCTGGTCCTTGGTCACATGCACCACTCTTTTTTTCCCAATTAGGATGTCCAGGGAAGTGATGTCATAAGAAAATGATTACTATGATTCATCAATCAGAGAAGCCCAGTAATAATCTCTTCCAACCTACTAAAGATTAGTTCTCTTGTAATTTATTTTAAACCCTGAGTAAAAAAAATAAATAAATAAAAATAATTGATTACATAGTGACACTTAAACAATCTACCATTTTGTAATATTGTAGAAGACAGCTAATCTTAGAGAATATAATCATAATGAATCATATAAGCCGAACAACTGGGATTGATCAAAAAGTGCAATTTTTTTTTAATCTGATAGAAATATCACCTTTATAAAAGCAGATCAATATGCTGGTGTTATTAAATAACACCTACTATGTTAACTCTATTAAAGAGTTTTAATAGAGTCCATATTAGAGAGTTTTTACATTGCTTTGTTTACTTTAAGGTTAAAAATCAGGAACTACTATGTAATTTGTTGAAGCAGACTTTTAAACAGAGAAATACTGATTTTATTTAGAAACATAAAAATCCACAAAGAAGGTAATCCCATTAAGTCCGTCATTAATGGTAAATACATTTATTTACTGTTAACGATTTTCCAGTCTGTTTTGAATCCACTCAAAAATAACCACTTAAAAAATTTAGTTGATTTTATCAACATTATTAATTAAGGAAGAAAAATCTAACAACAATGTTATCAAGCAAGTATGGATCTAGAAAACATGTTTATGAACATTCTGGTGGGAGAAGCAAAAGAGATAGTAAAAAGACAAGAAGTTAGAATTCCACAAATAAACAGAATACTTTCTCATTATCCTAGTATTCTATGATAATTAAATTAATAAAATTGATTTTAGAACCTGAGTATTTCAATTTAGATGTAGACATACAGGTTAAGTTTGCTCAATCAGGGTGGATATCTTTATGTAGAAGCTTTTGAACAGAAGGCCATTGGTATGATCTCCACAATGCTACCTATACATATCAGATATAAGGATGATGTTTTTTTTTTATTTGAGAATATGAGGAACCACAATTAAAACAGTTTTTTAGTACATGAACAATAGACTTAAAACTATTAGGTTCAAAATGGAACTAGAAGCTGTGGAACTGCCATGTGTAGTTGTCTTGGTGGAGAGTAAACAAAATTTGCTATTACCTAAATGTACATTCCACTAATTTCAATTCAAACCACCCAATAAATATTAAAAATTTGAGCATTATCAAAATGCCAATGTGCAGTGCAATAAGAGTGTGTGATCTGAAAAAACTTAACAGTGAGTTTCCACAGGGCATGATTGACAAAGCATATGCAAACTCATAGTAAAGTTATGAAAGTGGTACTTCATATATAAAAAAAAAAGAAGAAGAATAGAGGTAAATTCAAAAAAAACTTGCTTCTGAAGCAAGAAAGCAAGTGTATAAGCTTATGTAGCATCAGTCAAAACAAAAAAAAAACAATTTCACACATCCATTCCCTCTAAACGTTTGTCCAGCTCCTCCTTGTATTTATTTAAGCTATCAACTTCAACAATGACAGATGGAAGTTTGTTCCAGTAATCAACTACCCACTGGCTAAAGGCAAATTTCTGCACATCTATTCTACAACTGTCTTTCCTGAATTTGAATTTATGCCTCCTCAGGTTTGTAATCTGAGCAAGTGGAAGAATTCCATCAAAATTGAGCCTGACGCACGTTCTCATACACCTCGCAGGTGCCTAGTCTCCAGATGTTGCAATTTTCAGAACTTAAGCCTTTCTTGGTAAGAGGACTCCTTCGTTCCCTTCACCAATTTTGTTGTTCTTTATACTCGCTCAAGAACTCTACATCCTTCCTAAAATGAGGCTTCCAGACCTGTATGCAGTACTCAAAGTGTGGCCTGACCATTGCCTTATACAAAGGGATAATCACCTCCTTTTTCCAACTAGAAAAATTCCTGTATATCATTGACAGTACCCCATGACCTGCCCTGGCAGCCTGTCTGCACTACTCAGAAAATTTCATATCTGACTGCACAATTACTCTCAGGTCTTTTTCATTTTCTACCACCTTATACGTTTCTTTGGTGCTACTTCTACCCATATACAGTACCTTGTATATGTAAATGTTAAACTTCAGTTGCCACTTCTACCCATATGCAGTACCTTGCTTTTGTCAATGTTAAACTTCAGTTGCCACTTCTCAGCCCATATGCCCAACTTTTCTAGATCCCGTTGCAGTAGCACATGGCCATTACTGTCATTAACAACCCTGCCAACCTTTGTATCATCTTCATACTTGGACATTAAGCCTGATATACCTTCCTTATTATCATTGATAAATATACAAAACAACAGTGGGCCCAACACCGAAACCTGGGGAACTCCACTAATAACATTAGTCCACGAAGAGTAGTGTCCATTGATTACCACTCTCCATCTTCTCCCACACAACCACACTTTTATCCATTATAGCAATTTGCCCTTAATATCATACTTCTCCATTGTACAGTAGTCTTCCATGCACAACAGTATCAAAAGCTTTCCTGAAATCCAACTATATAATACCACAATTATTTTTCGCATCCAGTTCCTCTGTAACCACATCATGCTATGTCTGAATTATTACTGCAATCTTGTCTAGATGATCCTGCAATGCTTCTTTTGTCAGTGACTCCATTATTTTACCCAGAAAAAAGTTAAGTTAACAGGTCTGTAATTACTTGTGGCATCCTTTGATCTTCCTTTGTGAATTGGGGATACATTTGCACATTTCCAGTCCATGGGGACTTTCCCTGAGTCCCCAAGGATGCTCTTATAATTATAGCTAAGGGTTTGCTAACTTCCTTAGCCACCTCCTTTAATATAACCGGATAGATCCCATCCACCTCAGGTGCCTTTCTTATGGTTAACTTCAACAATTTCTCCTTCACTTTGCTTTCAGTTATTACAAAATCATTATGCTCCCTGTTTAATAATAAGCTTCTGTCCTCCACTTCCCTAAAGAATTCATCATGTGTGAATGTAGATGCAAAATATTCAGTTTGTCAACTATATATAAAAGGAATAGGAGAGAAAATTATGGTATTATGAAATGCAATTAGTATTAAAAGAAAACATATATACAAAAAAACGTTTTCTGCAACATAATTGTGTTGCAGAAAATGTAATTTTTTTATATATTGTTTTTATTTATATTTTTTATATATTTTTTATTTATTTATACATATACAAATTTATATGTAAATTTGTATATTTTTATATTTTTTATTGGGTGGGGGAATTTTTTCAAAGGTAAAGTTAAGCTATGTGTATAAGAAAATTTAAAGATAGGATGATAAATAGCAATATTGGAAGGGATATAGCTGCTTGTGGACGCATCCATTTGGCAAATGAATATAAATTTAAAAGAAAAAAAGAAGTGTTTTTGTCCCTCAGGGATTAAACTGAGTGTATATAATTACTAAAGAACTGATCGTTAGAGGGTAGGGTTACTGAGTTTCTTGGATTGACCAGTTAAGTGTCAGTCACTCTCTTATGGCATCGTCTTATTTCTGTTACTTTCCTCAACATTGAGATGTGTGTGTGACCGAAAGACCAGCATTGGTTCTAGAATGTATGTTGTTTCAATTACCTTTCAAATAATGGATCCATTAGCAATAAATTTACTTGAAAACCTATAGTACATACTGTTTCATTCTGGAAACACAAACATACTGTTTGTGTATTCCACAAACAGTATGTTTGTGTTATTATTCCAGCTAATAGTAGATACAGGTTTAGTTAATGGCAATACAAAATTAGCTTTGAAAGTCAAAGGAGGAAGTTACACATGCCAACCATTGTCTGATTTGGTTTTCAAAAAGCAGAAATTCTTTGGAATTCAGATCCAGAAGTTATTAAAATTGAATTACTTGATAAATAAATAGAGGATCTATACCTATTTATTTATCAAATATTTCTTCATCAAAATATGTTACATCAAAGAAAAATAACTGATTTTTTTTTTTTTTTTTTTTTTTTGCAAATTTTATTGGATTTATTTTAGAAAATTCAGATTTAATTTTTGCAGTAATTTCATTCCAATGTTGGGCAGCCAGGTCAAAATAAATAAGAAAAAAAATTTATATTTAAAAGCATTTACATATGAAGTTTTAATTTTTACATAAGCCCACAGACATTCAGCAAACTTGCTTATGAAAAGGTTAAAAGAAACTAAAAAAAATGGATAGGTAAAAAGGCAGCATTTCATTGTGAAAACAAAGGTCTATTGTATCTGGGTAGCTTCTGACTAGTCCAAAAGCATCATTAGTTCATTATGTTATGTTTAATTTATATTTTAATAGTTCACATAGGGGTAGCCAACAATTTCCTATGTTGGGCCAGTTATTATGTTGTAAACCTTTTATGTGCCACCTAGGGGTGGATCCAATAAGCTCCCAGAATCAATAATCTCCCCCTCCTATACTGATCCATGCTACTAGATGTTTTTGGTTACTGTGTAAAGGAATTTTTGGCTAAATGACCTAAAAGAGTGAGCCCCTCTTTTATTAAATATTTTTAATAAAATAAATTTTATATAGATTAACAAATGCATATTCCTCCCTACAGAATCAAAGAGGAGCTCACTAACTACCCTTCATACATATTTTGAACTGATGCTAAAAGGCAGTAATATGAACCATAGATTCCCATCATGTTGAAATGGGGTCATAACTTCTGGAAATAAAAGTGAAATTTAAACTGCATATGTTTTTGATTTTTAAAATTAGTTGTAATTTTTTTTTTATGTTATATTTCCCAAATTGAGAGCCAGGTCACTTATGGCATGCCTACCACAGGTTTGCCACCCACCCCTGGTTTACATTATTTCATTACAAGGACTGTGAATCTGTTTACATTCATCTGAGGAAGACTCATAACTTTCAGTAGCCTATTGACATTTCAGGGAAAGTCTATTTGTGTGATATACAGAATCCTTAGAATAGCAATTGTTAACCTTGGGTGTACAAATTCGTACAGAAGTATATTTTATAGTGTGCTAAATTATTTTAATGCTAAAAAAAAATCTCGTATCATCCACTTTATGTATAAGTAACCTGCTACTTATTTAGTTTCTGCTCATTTTCATCCCTGTTACTAGTGTTATGAGAAACTTCTTGAGATATTATCTGCTTGAACATTGAGGCAACCATGCAGAAGTTTTGGAAATGTCTGACCCTTCCCCTCTTGTGTTCTTGTATACAAGCCACTAACTTAGTCAGCTGGATCAGTTGAGTTTACACGAAATAAATTGGATATGAATGGCATAACTGTTTATGATTCTGTTTAAGATGCTGAAAAACTGAATAAATAAATTGGATATGAATGGCATAACTGTTAATGATTCTGTTTAAGATGCTGAAAAACTGAATAAATATTTTGCATCTAATTCATAAATATAAAAGTTTTTAGGGATGGGGTCCCAGATGTATTCTGATTCTAACTGGAAACTTACTCGATATCTAGTCACCAAACTATATAACCAGCATTGGCCTATTTGAAGCAGAATTAGCTAGTATATTTCCTTTCGAAATACCTGGTCCAAACCCTCTCTAGTAGTACTGAACATGGGATCAAATCCATTGCCAGGACGATCCTCTGGACTTTATTAATGCGTTTAACCTCACTCCTTCACTATTTGTGAATGACAAATAGTACAAAGCTGATATCCTTCATAAAATTCTTGTGCTGGAAAACCATTACTTCTTTTTTTCTTTCTTCTTCCCTCTCCTCCCTCCCCCTGATATGTCACACTTTGTATTAATGCCTAATTATGTTTTATCATTGGTATTTAATGTTTGTATCAATGTGCTCCTTATTTGTAATATTTATGTTTTTGTCGTATACTGTGGATTCTGGTTATTTGGGCCACCGGTTAATCGGGGCAGCCGTTTATTTGGGGCAAATCTTAAAAAACAGAACCCAATTGAGAAAATAGCCAGGGTTTACTTCGCTTAATTGGGACAAAATGCCGTTTAATCGGGGCAGGAGACCGCAACGCTGAAGATTACCCTACGATTGTCTCCGACCATACCACGTAGTTCAGTCGGATTTCTGGAGGTCACAACCATAAAACAATTAGCAGTAACCTGTTTATTGGGCTTTTGTGTTAGTGAAATCTATCATAAACTGATAGTAAACTCGATCTTATTGAATTTGCGATAATACCGACAGCTGGAATTCTGTGGGTTATTATGGTAAAATGTGTTTACACTTCTATGGAATCTTCAATCATATAAAAAAATAATTTTCAGAATCTTCTCTTCATTCCTATTTTTAAAGCTTCGTAACTTGTTACTCCATTCTCAATTGTGCATATCGTGTTACTTGCAATTTGTGTGTGTTGTGTTCTTTGTTATTGATTGCTTATCTTTTTACTGTTTTGAATTTTAACCCCCGCCCACAAATGACAGTGAACAGAAATGTTAACTAGTTTAGTTAGCATGTACATATTAGAGTACGTATTAATTATTCCGATTGTGATAATCGGAATAATTCCGATTGTGATATACGTGATGTATATCCTTCCGAATTTCACATATCATTTAATTTTTTAATTGGTAAGGTAATAAAGGGTAAATTTGTACTTAATATATCTTTACTTTTTTAGCCTGTGGATAATATTCCTCTATTTTTGCTAATTAGAATCGCTGTTTAATAGAATTAAAATTCAATTCACAAACGTGATCACAATGACCGGCGCTTATTACACATCATATAATGAACAGTACTTTACAATGGTGACTCCATCGTAACGTGATTTGATTGTACAGTGAACCAATTGTAATGGGGGGGGGGTGCATTGTATTTTTAACTATTTACGTGAAACTTCGGATAACTGGGGCAGCCGCTTAATCGGGCCAAAATGCACTAGTCCCGATGTGTCCAATAACCGGAATCGACTACACACACACACACATACACTGGCCTTTGCCATTCCGACAAAGAATGAGTGATACTTTTATAATAAATAGTAAAATGTCAATAGATGTTTCTATACAATCTGAGCCAGATAGAATGGAAACTAGAAAATAATGAACAGAACTCAAAATTATAAAGTATGTCATGGTCATTGCCCTTTGTAGGTTAAATAAATGAACATAACAGACAAAAATGCAAATTATTTCCCACCTCAGCCAGTTGACAGGTCTACTAAATGCAGATATGCAAATTAACATTGAACTAAATCATAATAAACATATTTAATATAAATAACCAAATTAAAATAAAATTATTAATTAATGCAAACAAAATAATAGAGTAAATTAAAACATAATTAAGAAGCCAAGTGGTGGTCATGGATATTCAAACAAATGGAGTGGGATAGAAGAAAGTGTAAATCAGAGAAAGGGGGAAGGAACAAATATAATGGACCTTGTTGTTCATGTCAAGAATATCTTTACTGTAGGGATCAATGTAGCAACATCACTAAGACTAATGAAAAAAGAAAGCACTAAACCACATAATAAGTGCAGCAAATTCCTGATGCAGTTAAGGCTGAACTTGGCAAGGTATGCTTCTGCTCCTGTGTACCAAGCCACCTAATATTTAGATCTAAGTCACTGGTGTATCTAAAGCCCTACAGCAACAACAACAATATAGAATTGAGGGATGGATGGCTAAAAACAAATAAGAACAGTAGGAGGGCTGTTATCACTGGACATCATTCGTAGTGGGTCACAGTTATAAATGTGCCCTTTAAGGTTTAGTATGCTGGATCACTCTTGTTTCTGATCTTGAAGGATACAAAGTCATCCTGAAGAAATTAAGCCTGACTGAATTTCTTCAGAATGACTTGGACTGGCTTTAGATGGTTGGAGAAAGAGCAGTTATATTTTAATGCTGTCAAATGTGAGGTTGTGCATTTTTTGAAAATAATCAAAAAATCGCTTAATCAGAAAAGGTGTAGTAGACCAGAGGATTTAAATGAGAAAAGAGACTTGGGTATTATAATAGAATCAAACATGGCTGTCAGCATGCAGGGTGATCAGGTGGCTAGAGAGTTGCACAGCATTTTAATAATAATTTACCTACCCTTGCATATAAAGGAGGAGGTTATGATGCTATTATTATTATTATTTTTTTTTTTTTTTATGTGAACCCCAAACATGAGAGGTATTAGAACCTATAGTACTTAGTACCGTGCTCGGGTTGGAGGTTGAGAAGACGAAAGAAGATATTTCTTGACATTGGACTTGAACTTCTGTAGATTGTAATTTTCAGGAAATACGTATGAAGGAAGGTTGTTCCAGAAAACAGCAGTTGAATGAATAAATGAGGAAGATGAAAAGTTTGTTCTGTGGGTTTGAAGTTGGACAGTAAATGGATGTTGGCTGGTGGCGGCATGTGTTTGGACTGTTTTGAAAGAGAGAGCTGGAATTATAGAATCCAATTCAGAAGAACAGTGCCCATGGAAGTATCTGTAGAAGAGGCATGCAGCAGAAACAGTACGTCTATGACACAGCGAGTGGAGAGACTCTGTTAGATATGAATCATTAATTAACCTAACTGCCCTCTTCTGAATGGAATCAAGAAGCCTGAGAGAGATTTTCGGGGCACCACCCCAGATGTGGGAACAATATTCCATGGCAGAGCGGATTTGCGATTTATACAGAGTGAGCAGCTGTTTGGAAGGAAAGTAATGCCGAGAGCGAAAGAGAAAACCAAGTTTTTTAGATGCAGAGGAAGCAATATTTGTAATATGCTTGTGCTGAGAGAGATTAGAAGTCAGGGTAATCCCCAAAAGAGATATATCATTTTGCCTAGAAATCGGAGTGTCACTAAAGATAACCATAGGAGCAGAAGAATCCTTTTTGCGAGATATAAGACAAGACTGAGTTTTAGAAGGGTTGAAATCAAGTTGTCTTTGCCCCACTGGAGAATTACCTGAAGATCAGCATTTAAGGAATTGGTAGCAGATTTTCGAGAAGTTGAAGCTGATTGAGCAGGACACGGTTTCTCAATATGGAATGCAATGTGCAATCATCGGCAAAACTATGGATAGGATTTCCAGTCAATGGAAGAAGGTCATTACAGGAGGAAAAGAGTGGGGGAAAGAACTGAACCCTGGGGGACACCGGCATTAGTGGAGAAGTTAGAAGACAGAGAGCCATCTACCATCACCCTCAGTGAGCGATCAGAGAGAAAACTGGTTAACCAATTACTAAAAACAGTTGGCAAACCATAAGAATGAAGCTTGTTTACAAGACCTTTATGCCAAACACGATCAAAAGCCTTTGAGATGTCAAGAGCAACTACTTGTGTTTCACTGAACCTTTCCATTGAATTAGTCCATAAATGGGTAACATAAGCCAGATATCACCAGTGGATCGACACTGATGGAATCCATACTGGCGATCGTTGATCAGACGGAAGGTTTTTATGTAGTTTAAGAGTTGGCGGTTAATTGATTTCCCCATTACTTTAGAAAGAGTAGAAGTAATTGCAATGGGACGATAATCGGATGGGAGGGATTTGTCACCCTTTTTAGGAACTGGCTGGATATGAGCAAATTTCCAAGCAGAAGGAAAAACACCTTTGGAATAAGAAAGTGAAAAAAGGTGGCAAAGAATAGGAGTAAGTTCAGGAGCACAGGTTTTGAGAACAAGTGGAGAAATACCGTCAGGACCTGGAGCTTTCTTAGCATCAAGATTCATCAAAATCCTTCTGATATCCTTTTGACGGAAGACCACAGGAGGCATTGAATGGAGCATGTTGGGAATGGTGGGAGGTGTTTTACCAAGATCATTAATACATGAGCTGGAAATAAAATGGGATGCTAGCAGGTCAGCTTTATCCTTGGCTGAAGTGACAACAGAACCATCTGGTTTGGACAGAGGTGGGAGCAGAGATGGGCAAAAGTTGTGGCCAATAGCTTTGGCAAGAGACCAGAATGCTCGGCTACCATTAGGGCAAGAAGCAAGTTTTCTACTCTTAGCCTGTTCAAACTCTAGTTTGGACTGATTAATAACTGCTTTACAATTGTTGCGAGCTTTGGTGTAGGCAGAAAATGAAACTGAAGAATTAGAAACAAGCCAATTACGATATGCAACATTCTTCTCTTGAACAGCCTTAGCACATTTATTGGAAAACCAAGGTTTAGATAAAGGACGAGATTTTAAAGTGAGTGTGGGATAAAGGATTCCATTCCTGCAAGAATAATTTCACTGACACGATCTGAGCAAACGTTGACAACAAAAGTTTTGAAACAGTAATCCGACCAAGGAAAAGAAGAAAAGAAGTCTCACAGGTGATCCCATTTTGCATTCTTGTAATGCCAAACGACACGAGGTTGGGAATAGCCATGAGATAAAGGTTCCATTGGAGAAGAGACAATCACCAAGTTGTGATCTGAAGTGACCTCTCACTTTGACCGTGTACTTAGAAGGGTTGTTTGTGAGAAAAAGATCAAGCGTATTGGCTGTATTATTAGGATTGTCCGGTATTCTTGTAGGTAAATGAACAATCTGTGCTAGGTCATTAGCAATTGCAAAAGCCTCAGCATCTCGACCTGCTGGGTCGGTGTGACTTTGAAACGGAAGCCAGCTGGAGTTGTGAACATTAAAATCACCAAAGAAAATTACCTCACTGTTAGGAAAGTTGGACTGGAGAAAGTCAAGTTGCAAAGAGAGGAAGTCAAAGAGCTCCAAGTGATTAGTGGAGTTGGGAGAACGGTAGAGACAACAGATGAATTTGACACAATGAGGTAGAGAGATTTTAAGCCAGAGGAGATTCCAAATTGCCAAGTCTCTGACAGGGAATATCAGAATGGACATATGCACAAGTACCACCTTTCAGGCGAAAGGAATCATACAGTGAATAATTTGGGCATCTGAGATGAGTGGTAGTTGAATCAACCGATAACTGAAATTTTGTCAGAAAAAGTACATGGGGTTCGGCAGACTGCAAGTGGAAATGGACATGGTTGAGATTAGAATTGAGACCACGTATATTTGTGAAATGAATTAGGAAGTCCTTGGGAGGCTTAGATCTTTTCGCAGATAAGCTTGCTCTATTAGTTTGACAATTCATGGTGTATTCAATAGTAAGAAAAAGCGGGTGGGACATGCTGTATGAAGTAATGAAATTTTTGGATATGGCGTACACATGGTAAGAATATACCCAAATCCTTGACATAACATGGCCTCGACAATGCTCCCCGCATACACACTACTCGGACTCCCTCCTGTCACTATCTGGCAGAGTAGCGGTAGCAAGATTATACATTAGCTGATCCGGAAGCCTCCTAGAGAGTTACCAATAGGTTCAGTCCGGTGTACTAACTAGCGGCCGGCCTGCGAACACCGTTTTAGAGCTGTACCCTCGAAATGTAAGGAATATTGGATCTTGCCATGACGTTCATCCTAACCTCAAAAGTCATCAATCATACTGCATGATGGAAGAGATAGGAAAGGGTTGACCGTTGACCGGAACTTAGTTCTAGAGACTAAACATGGGTTCCACCATTTCAAAGTGGTGGAACTTATACAAGTTAATTAACTTATTCATTAACTTATACAAGTTAATGGTGAAACCACAAATGAAATATTGTGTTCAGGTCTGGAGGTCACATCTAAAGGTAGGTGTTGAGCTTCTTAAAAGGGTCCAAATAGGTGACTCATGTGGTGAGAACAGCAAAGGGATATTTGCATGAGGTGAGACTAAGTTCATACTTTGAGCATAAGTTCAAAACTTGCTAATAAGTATGTAGTACAGGAACATCAAATTAAACCCGTCTATTAAATGGTAACTATTATCCAACCCTCTGAAAAACTTTTTGCCACTCCCCATATGGTGATTCAGTACTGATTTGCATCTCATTAGGAGAGCTAGGAATAAACGAAGAACTGAAAAAACTTTTTTACTGAACCTAGCATATCCATTTGAATACAGGTAAATGGTGTAAATTTATTGGAAATATGCAGGAGGAGAGGATGGGGAAAGTAAACCTAGGAGGGGATGGACAGGTAATGTGGGAGTGTGTTGGGGATTTTTTTTTTTGGCTGGTGGTTTATAAGCTTGCTTTTTTGCATCATATGCCACTACTGCTACTACTACTAATACTAATAATAATAATAATAATAAAAAACTTAAATTATATATCAAGACAAAGCAAAAAGCAAGAAAATAAGAATAGAATTAATGCTTCTTAGCCCTAGTTGTCTAATACCCAGAGAAGCAGAAAATTACAAGGTTCAGAAAAGTTAAAAGCAGAAAAAAAAAGTGAAAAAATCACATTACTCAGGCTATCCAATTAATTGTTTAAACAATCAAATGAATAAATTAAGACTAAATTAGAAGTTAATTTGTTGAAATGGGCTGTTGCATTAATGGAAATTTGAAGACGAAATGCACAAGGCATAATCCTTATGGGTTTTTGATAATTAACTATATAATATCGGTGTAGATACACCATAGTTAATCCATAAATTTGAACTACGTATGTAGTGTAAAAGGCATCGTTTTAATAGTATCTCATATTGTGGGTGCCTTCACAACGAGATAGCTGGTATTGCACTACTTCAAATGAATAATGCTTCTCTGGTAGAGAAGACTACTGTTATTTATTTTCAGAGGATACCACCACCCAGACGAACGTTTCAAAGCTAGTGGGCTTCATCATCAGTAGGCAGGCAGGTACCCTGGTAGTGCAACATGCCATCACAGTTGTGAAGTTATATCCACAATATGAGAGATGCTAAAGGGTGTTGATAATAATGTATTTGAAGACGAAATGCACAAGGCATATAGTTATATAGTTAATTACCAAAACCCATAAGGATTATGCCTTGTGCATTTCGTCTTCAAATACATTATTACCAACACCCTTTGGCATCTCTCATATTGTGTATATAACTTTGCAACTGTGATAGCATGTTGCACTACCAGGGTACCTGCCCACCCACTGATGATGAAGCCCACTAGCTTCGAAACGATTGTCTGGGTGGTGGTATCCTCTGAAAATAAATAACAGTAGTCTTCTCTACTAGAGAAGTGTTATTTATTTGAAGTAGTGCAATACCAGCTATCTTGTTGTGAAGGCACCCACAATATGAGATACTATTAAAACGATGCCTTTTACACTACATATGTAGTTCAAATTTATGGGTTAACTATGGTGTATCTACACCGATATTATATAGTTAATTAATGGAAATATAATGCCAAAAATGTTAACTTAAGCACCTAAGAATAAAATGAACTACTGTGCTGATATCTCATAAACTTTATACATAAGCCTCAAGTTCAAGATCTGCTAGTATGTATGTAGCAGAAGAACACAAAGGTTCTTATTTAAAAAAAAAGTCTGGGTTTGAGTCCCATCAGAGAGTGGGATAATTTGTGAAGGCTTCTTCAATCTGGGCTGTAGGTAACTGACATTAGGCAGAGGTAGTAGGGTTCCCCCATGAATTATTCCTGCTTTCTCATCCTGTACTCCCCATGAATACAGTTGCATAGACATAACACAGTGATGCAGTATGGTCTTAGTCACTGATGCACCCAAAACCCTACAACAACAAAAAGAGAACACCAAATCAAACCAGGCAGCTATTAAGTGGTGACTGTTATGCAACTGAGTGAAAAAATTTTAACCACTCCCTATGTGGTCTTAAATTGCTGGTTGGCAGTTCAAAGACCACATGGGGAATGGTTAAAAATCTTCATCAGTCAAGAGCTAGACATATGTAAATGAATCAAGTATTGAAAGAACTTTCTTAATTTTAGAGAATTGGGTACAACCAGTTGATTCCAGGTAAAAACAGTACATTTTCTTTCAAAGTATATTGGAGGGAAACAAAGTAACTCTAACTGAAATTGTCTTGTTCATAGTGATGGAATGGATTGACAAGGTAGTCTTTGCTTTTTGTAACAGACCTTGAGAATATAGTCTATGTATCTTGATAGTCTTAAGAAGGCTGTTAATGGCTATTTGTTCCCAATTTCAGGGGGAAAAAAATTCAAAAATTTTAATTTCAAACCCTATATTCCTGCAAATATGAGGATAGGATTTTCCCCATATTAAGACTTTTTTTCTGAGAATTAAATAATTATATCTACAAATTAATTAGTTTCCAGGATGTCATATGTAAATTACCTTTGTGATGTCATATAAATTTGCATAAAATTTTAATATTTAACTACTTAATTATAATATTTTGCAGATTAAAAGGAACACCATAATTTAATCAATTTAAATATTTAGACGCTCATGTATTTTTAACGTGCAGGTGAAAGAGTTGCTTTTATGGGCAGCAAAAAAGGCAGAAGAAACAGAAAATTTTAAGTCTTATTTGCTGAGTTGCATAGATGAAGAGCTGAAAATTTTCAAATACTTGTTCTTATCCCACCTTCAGACTGCTTCTGAAAGGTAATGTATTTACATGTAAATTATATACTTGTTCATATTTCAAATTAGTTTTAATTATGTCACTAACTGTATTGGTGTTATCCATATAGTGCAACGAAGTCCTGGACTTTTTCTGTGACAGTCAAAAGAAAACCCTACGTAGACTCCTTTCTTACATAGATAGTTATCCAGCTGGCCTTTGAATCTCCCCAAGCTCCCCTCAGCCACTCATGGAGGCAACTTATTCCAGTAAATAATAACTCGCTAGCTAAAAGAAAACTTACTGTAATCCATTCTAAACTTTTTTACTTGTTTGTTTGATTTGAGATTTTTTTGGCGCATCGGCATCTATGGCCTATCTAAGGAATGTATTTCGGATGGACTTCTCAAGTCATACTTAGTATATCTAATGTTGATCTGTTTTGTCAGATACCAAATTGTGCAGCATTTTTGAGATTAAAATAATTTTCTAGGTACCATATCAGTTGACGATTTACCATCTTTTCAAGAATTTTGCAGAGGCAACTGGTCAAGGCAATGGGTCTATAGCAAGTGGGGTTTTTTGGATCTCTACCTGGTTTTAGGAAAGCAAGGACTGTAGCATGATGCCATTGTTTAGGGAATGTATCCTCTAGGTAAAGTCTATTGAACAGGTCAAGGAGTGACTGCAATGATTCAGCACTTAGTTCCTCTGTCATCGAATAGTGAATATTACCTGGTCCTACCGTACTGTGTCTAGGTGTTGACAGAGCTTTACACAGTTCATGGATAGTAAATGGTAGGTTATATCGTTCATCCCCTTTTGATGAAAAGTTTAATTTTTTTATTATTTATTTATTTATTTGTTTGTTTTAAATCTTCTGAAGGTTGGGGTGTAACTTTTTGTTGCTGCTGTTTTGGCAAAAGTTTCCCCTAAAATATTGGCAATTTGAGCAGGGTCAGAAACATTGTCTCCTCCATTCCATGATAGGCACAGGAGTCATCTGATATTTACCCCTCATTTTTTTAAATTATTTTCCAAATTTTGTGTAGGAGTTTCTTGATTTATGGTTGAAGTAAAGCAAATCCAGCGTCTAACATACCTTGCTCCGGCATGTTTATACTGGATAAGATTAGCTGTTGTTGGATTGCGGCAAAAGATATTACAGGCTTTACTTTGTTCTTTTTTTTAGCTGCATGACATTCGTTGCTCCACCAGATTTTTGGGTGTATCGGCAATTTTGAAGAGGATTTTGGTATGGTTTTTTCTGCTGCATGTAATATTGTTTTTGTGACATGTTTAACAGCTTCATCAGTTGGGGATTCTTGGATTATTTCCAGGTCAAATTTAACTAGTTTTTTATATGTTTGCCAATCTGCTTTATCAGTGAGCCACTGCAGAATTTTAGTAGGATGATAAGACGGCTTGTTTAGTAATTCAATTTGTATGGGAAAATGATCACTGTGCAGTGGATCATTGTTTATTGTCCATTTTAGGGTAGGATATAGGGCTGCTGAACAGATAGACAAGTCTATTGCACTGTTTGTTCTGGAAGGAAGGTGAATATATGTAGGTGACCCATCATTTAGGAGTAGAAGGTTGTTACCATCTAAACATTGATCAATGCTGTTGTTACGCCATAGCATTTGATGCCCATTTAAATCTCCCAGAATGAGGAAAGTTGTGGGGAGTTGAGCTATGAGATTATCTAAATCATTTTGTTGAAAGCTATAACTAGGTGGAATGTACAAGTAGCAAATCGTAATATGAATGTCAGCAGCTGTACAGATGGCTACTGCCTCAAGTGGAGAATTCGGTAAGACCTGCTTGGTAGGAACATGTGCAATATTTTGGTGGGTCCTGTTGTTTCTAAAGATATTATACTGAGACAGTTTTGGTGTATCTTGAGGTTTTAAATATGTCGCTTGAAGGCACCACATGTTGGTGTGTATTTAGAGGTTAGATCATACAGATCATCAATATTGGCACAGAAACCACAACAATTCCACTGAATGTTTTTGTGTTGTTGAATTTCTGTTTTTCATTCTTGTTTTTATCTTTTTTTGGAAAGAAAGACTTTCCCATGTCCATATCTTTTTCAACAAAAATTTTAAGGACTTCATCATCTGCAGATTTTTTATTAATATCCATTTCCTGTTGATGTCTGGAAGTTATGGTTTGTTTTTCTTTGCATCCTTGGTATAGATATTGGCGTATTGATTGCTTGAGTTTGAGTTGCACTGTACAGAGTTTTGAGGTAATTTGAGAAGAAAGACTCTTGGGGATACTGATAATTCAGTTTGTGTTGCTGTTGACTGGTATTTTTCGGTTGTTTGGGTGGGTTGGTGGTGAGATGATTTGCTTTGCTTCTTGATAGGAAACGTGGTTTGCTTTATACTTCTGAATAAGTTTTTTTTTACTTTTCCAGGGTTCACATGTCCTAGCCTAGGCAGGGTGGTCTTTTTTGGGCATATTGGTTGAGGAACAGTACGGGCTTCGCAGTTGTGTTCTACTGACCTGCATTTTGCACAAGTAGGGGTTACCCGGCAAGCTGTCTGGGAATGTCCTTACTTCTGACATCGGAAACACCGGAGTGGGTTTCGAATAAATGGTCTGACATTGCATGCCAGATATCTGGCCTTAATGGATGTTGGACGATGCAGTGTGTTAAACGTCAAGATCAGATTATGTGTCGGGGTCAGATTGCCATCTTTTCTGGTGGAGATTCTCTTCACTTGTGTAATGCCTTGTTCATTAAGTTCCTCTAGCATCTCCTCTTCGGACACATCTAGTAAATCCCAGTCTGAGATCACTCCTTTAGAGGTATTCAGTGATCTGTGGGGTGTCACAGTGACTGGTAGTCCTGCAAAGAGTTTAATGTTCAAAAGTCGCTCTGAACGTTTAAGTGTTAGAGGTCTCAATGAGAATGTCTCCTGACCTGTCTTTTTACAGACTTGGGAGATCCTGGTCTACTTTCTAATTCCTTTTGGACTTTAAATGGTGAGAGTTTCCCAACTGCGTTTTCGCCAGTTGAGTGGATAATTAAGAAAGTTGGAATAGGATAGGTCTCTGTCTCAGTTTTCTGACGTTTGGCTTCCTGCATTGGAACTGTCTTTCTTTTTGGATGTCAGGGATGCATCTGGCAGCCCAGAGAGAGATGAGTTTGGTTTACTCATGTTGTGCTCTTTTTGTCCCTGGGAGATTGTCTTTTCCTCTCTTCCTTTCTTCTTTTCCTTTTCCTTTTCCTTTCTTCTCCTTTCTTCTCTTTCTTTTCCTTTCGTTAAGGGGAAGTCTTGCCTGACCAATTTGATTGGATACTATGATGCAGTCACAAAAGAACTGGATGCAGGGAATAACTTTGATATTATATACTTGGATCTTAGAAAGGCTTTTGATACTGTTGCACATGGAAGACTGCTGCACAAATTGGAGCAGTGTGGCATTGGAGGCAAATTGCTTCTATGGATAAGGGGGTGGTTGAGGGGGAGAAGACAGAGAGTGGTAATCAATGGACACTGCTCATCGTGGACTAATGTTATTAGTGGAGTCCCTCAGGGTTCAGTATTGGGTCCATTATTGTTTTCTGTATTTATAAATGATATCGATGATGGTATATCAAGCTTAATGTCTAAGTTTGCAGACAATACGAAGGTTGGCAGGGTTGTCAAGGACACTACTGACACTATGCTACTGCAACAGGATCTGGAAAGGTTGAGCAGATGGGCTGAGAGGTGGCAAATGAAGTTTAACATTGACAAATGTAAAGTACTACATATGGGAAACAGCAACCCCAGAGCAACGTATCAACTCTGTGGTACTACACTGACAGTGGTAGAGAATGAAAGGGACCTGGGGATGGTTGTGCAGGCAGATATGAAGTTTTCTGAGCAGTGCAGATGGGCTGCAAGAGTAGCTCATGGTGTATTGTCGATGATATATAGGAATTTTTCTAGCAGGGATAAGGAGGTGATTATTCCATTGTATAAGGCAATGGTCAGACCACACCTAGAGTACTGTATACAGGTCTGGAGGCTTCATTTCAAGAAGGATGTAGAGATGCTGGAACGAGTACAGAGAAGGGCAACAAGATTAGTGAATGGAACAAAGGGGTGCTCTTACGAAGAAAGGCTTAAGTTTTGCAAATTACAGTGTCTGGAGACTAGGCACCGGCAAGGTGATCTGATAGAGGTGTATAAAGCCTTGAATGGTTTGAGCATGCTCAATGCTGATGGGATTCTTCCTCTTGCTCAGAATAATCACCTGAGAGGGCATAAATTCAAATTGAGAAAAGATGGATGTAGGATAGACGTGAGGAAATTTGCCTTTAGCCAGCGGGTGGTTGGTTGGTGGAATAGACTTCCATCCCTTGTCGTGGAAGTTGATAGCCTAAATAAGTTTAAGGCTCAGCTGGACAGGTATTTCGAACAAACGGGGGGGTGAAGTGGAAGTGGTTATTTTTTATTTATTTATTTATTTTTTTTTTTTTTTGGCTGATGCTGCATAAGCTTGCTTTCTTGCATCAAATGTCTCTACTAATGCTAATGCTCTCAGGTTACCAGCCCCACCACATGGAGGCAAGAGCGGTGCCACCTCGTGACCCAAGCGAAGAGAAGGTTAGTATGAACTAAAAATAAAAAAAAGGGGATTAAAGAACTTTCTTTTCTAGGTTATATTATTTAAATACATCTATTTAATTCTAATACTCGAGAGTTAACAGACTTGCGAAACTCAGCAGAAACATATTTGCAATAAAGCTTACCAGATAATCACTATGAAAAGGTGCTGTGGTCACTAATATCGCTTGGCACTCTGGGTCTTTTTTTACTTATAACGTAGGTCTGGATTCACTTGTAAAAGTGACAAGTTCACATTCATCTTGAAGAAGCATTGCTTGGCACTGACCATTAATTATTCTGCTGAGCTTGATATCATCTGCAAATTTTGACATTGTGGTTGCCTGTTTGTTTATATATGTGTAATTGCATGATAAACCCAGTAATTTGCATTTTCTGTGTGTGAAACTGCTTATGTCTCATAATTCCAGGATCTGGGGGTGTACGTTTATGAAATGGCTCTGTTAGCAGAACATTGAAATAATCAACAACAAATTTAATGAAGTGAAAATTGTAGATACATATTACAGAATGGAATGTATACATGTGACTAATTTATGCATCAGTTATGTAAATTATACCACATTTCTATTCAAATATCTCTTGCTTTCTCTATCTCTCCTAGAAAGGTTTCAGTTCTGCAAAGTGCAACATCTGGCGACTAGGTACTTACACAGTGATCTGATTGAGCTGTTTTAAGGCCTTGAATAGATTGAGTAAGTTGAATGTGAATGGTATTCTTCCTCTTGCTGAGACTACACATGTGATCATGAGACTACACACACAAATTTTTAGTTGAGGAAAGATGGTTGTAGGATAAATGTGTGGATTTTTGCCTTCAGCCAGTGAGTTGTTGATTGTTAGAATAGGCTTCCATCTGTTGTTGTTGTGGAAGTGGATGGTTTGAATAAATTCAAGAAAGAACTAGACAAATTTTTGGAGAGTAAGGATGGGTGAGGTGTGTGTGTTTTTCGCTGACTGTGTAAGCTTGCTTTCTTGCATCATTTGGCACTACTACTTTGTAATTCTGTATCAGTTGACACATGCAGAGGTGGATGGGGGTGGATTTGAAAAGTTTGTAGCCCGAGTATGAAAGGTAGTAGTAGAGTGTTAAAATTTTCTGTACGCAATGTATAACACTTCAGATAGTAGCCCAATAAATTATGTACTTTTGATAATGTCTTTTTTTAATTACTGGTCCTGAAATCAAAACGGTGTAAATGAGAAAGGTGGACAAAATCGGTCATCATGCAGATTTTGGAAAAAAGGCTCTAATGCCCGAGGCAGTCCAAAAGATATATATGGTTAGTGTTTGGGGAGGATGCCATTTCCTATTCAATGGCTAAGAAATGGGTAGCAGAATTTAAATGAGTGAAGGAGATTTTGGAAGATGAATCATGCTGTAGAAAACTTGCAAAGTCCATTGCTTCAGAAGTTGTTGACAGTGTGCATGATTTGGTGATGAGTTATTATTATTGGCTTTGTTATTGGCTCTGAACCATTTCTTAATAGATTCCTTGGCTGACAAATTTTCTGCAACTGTTTCTTTGACATAAGGCAGTCTCTTTATTCTGAAGACATTTATATATCGTTAATCTGGATTATTTTAATTCTCGCTATTATCTAACTTTTAACTATTTCTGAAACATTGCACAGACTTTGGGTACTTGGTTTAATCAAGGTAGGATCAAATCCTAAGACCACAAACACAGTTTCCTGCATGAATTAATCTTCAGAATTGCATCATTTATTTTTGTTTGGATGTCTGATCAAAACTAGCCAAAAGCTGACTGCCACACTAAAATTTCTGGCAAATAGGCATATTTACCTACTGTGACCAGCAGTTTCCACCCAATTTTTTTTCCCCCGCTTGCTTCCCTCTGCTATCTTGCCTCTGCCTCTTGCTCCCACCAAAATTCCATTTATATTTGCCTAAGGAGTTTCATTGTATTTTCTTTGCCACTAACAACCATATCCATATTGTCCCCTTTGTGACAAAACACCTTAACTAGAGGTAGGGTCGCATTAGGTGATGTTCACCTCTGTTGTCTTTACTTCAGTGTAATTTCCTGTCTGCTTTTGGCTAAACATTTGCTTCATCCCATGTTTAAGTGTATGCATTCCAGATGTGATTTCTAAAGTAGTGGGTTGGGTGGCATCAGGTGATTGTCGCTTCTCTCCAGGTCTATTGTTTTCCCTCATTGCTTGGGCTTAAGACATTGCTACTCCTTTTGTTTCAACCACTTATACTACCTGGAAAAGAATTCAATAAATTTCCCATAATGAATTATCTTCCATCCCAGTACATTTATCCAGCTTACTCCTATATAACAACAGTTATTTTTAATTCAGTGATATTAAAATTTATTAATTATAATTTATGAATTCACTGCTTTTCTGAATTATTTCTAATAATTAATATATGAAAAGGATGTTTATGCATGAGTAATGCACTTACATCATTTATACTACCCAGGTAGTATGCATGCATCGTTTAATTATATTTCATATCGTGAATACCTTCACAAAGAGTTGCTGAGGTATTGCACTGCTTTGAATAAGTAACGCTTCACCAGTGGAGAAGACTAATGTTACTTATTCTCAGCGGATACCACCACTCAAACGGCACTGTTTTGAAGCTTTGTTGGCTTACTCAGCGGTGGGTGGGCAGGTACCCTGTTGCAGTAGTGACAACCCAGTTATTAAGTATAACTCCACAATATGAGATGCTTGGTTGTGTGCATAATGTAATTTAAAAATACAGTAAACCGCTGCTATTCATGGGAGTTACGTTCCTGAGAAATGCCGCGAATACTGAGTTATGGCTCCCATAGTAATAAAGGGATTCTGTTTCAAAGTATGAAATATATAAGAAAAACTAGTCTAAAATTTTGTCTATATATGTATTATATGTACCTTCATAATATGACTATGTACATAGACAGTACATAGTGAAATGCAAGCAAATGGCATCGAAATGAAAATATGAAACAATTTAATATTAAATGTAATATTTATTAGAAATTTCAAACAAATCTTTCAAACCAGCGCCTTTGCTAGCTAAAAAACTTATCCCACCAGTGCTATCACCAGTTTCGTGAAAATGTTGATAAAGGAGTTTTGCCTTTTCACGAATGATGAGTGAACTTAACAGAATATGATTTTGAGTTAGGTCTTCTATTCACAGATTTAAAGCCTTTTCCATTTTTTCTAATTTAACATCACGAGTTACAGAGCAAATTTTTGAAGCAATTAGCATGTTTTCACGGACACTACGGCGGATTTTTTCTTCCGATTTTTTGATTGAACATACCGTTGATTCATTGATTTTATAATGTTTTGCCACTGAGAAGACACTTTCACCATTAGAAATTTTGTCTAATAACTCAATTTTATTCGCTGATGTCATCACCTTCTTTGATCTTTTCACATTTTCCTTGTTATTCGTAGCCATATTTTTGTACGGGTTAGAAAGAACTTGTCCACAATAAAGTCGCTTTCTTCCATTAACACACAGAAAAAGTCTGTTTTACACTGCAAAACAGTAGATTTATCACTTTTGTAAGCATATCAATTTATAAATGGATAAATTTATAAGCATATAAATTAAAAGCAAACGACGAAACCTTCCATGACGAGCGCATAACACATACTGAACAAGGATTAGCGAGAAACATCCACACTCGTGATTTTGTCACCCCTCTCCCCCCATCCACTGAGTGCTGTTTTGATCGGGAAAGATAATTTTAGCCACGCCCATGTTTTTTTTATGGCGGAAAATGTTCACGGCGCTTTAAAATTCACATTTTTTTAGGTTTCATTTATTATTATTATTATTATTATTAGCCATATGGTGCAAGGAAGCCTGAGGTTTATGCCGAACCAGCCAAAAAAAGAATTCCCATGCTACCCTGAGAGAGAGAGAGAGAGAGAGAGAGAGAGAGAGAGAGAGAGAGAAGCGGAAAGGAATCACCAAGAAAGAGAAGAATGATGATATCCAGCTCAGGACCCTGGGTGTGCCAAGCCCTTACTCACCAGATGTGAGCCCCTGGGGTTAAAATCAGTGACCGCGAATATGCGAAACCGCAAATACAGATACCGTGAATAGCGGGGGTTTACTGTATTTCTTAACTAAATGTCTAAGAGTATGAAAAGGTTGTTTATGCATGGGTAATGCACTTCCATCATTTCTACTACCCAGGAGAAATGATGCATAAACAATCTTTTCATACTATTAGACATTTAGTCAAGAAATATTTTTAAATTAATAATATATGTTTTAAATTTTAATGCAAGGCTATGTTTCACACTACATTTAAATAATTATGGCATATATATATGTTTTTAGTAAGAGTATACTCTTGCAGCATCATGCCCTGCATTCCAGCATCAGTGCCATTTAAAAAAATCAAAAAGCAGTAGTAGTCTCAGTACCAATCTTTAGGGGACCCTACTTTTTGTTGGCCAAATCTGAAGAATAACCTTTAAACATGACCTTGTGCCTCCTGCACTGCAGCCATCCTTGTGATCCATATAAGGATCTTCTCTGTGATATCAACCCATTCCAGCTTATATAGTAACCTTTTGTGTGTCACCAAGTCAAATGCTTTGCTAAAATCCAGATAATATCAGAATTATTTCCTACATTCAGCTCATGAATGGCTGTTCAAAATAGCCAGGTCATTTAAACATGACTTTCCATGCTGTTTCCTCGAGAATTCCTATCTATCTAAATGACCCATTGACTCTTGAACATTATAATCATGATTTTCCCTTCTGCTAATGATACCCTTATACTTCAGGAACCTTACTCACCTTTCGGCTTAATAAAAGTTTTTTAATAAACAATCCGTAATTTCATGTTCCCCATTATCGCATAGTTTCTCCTCATTGTGAAGGTTTTTCATCTATAAATATGAATGCAAATTCAGTTCAACTGAGTTTCAGTTCTTGCAACAGCAACTGGGTTATCTAAGAATCCTTGCACCCATGATGCAAGAGTCCACTCTTATTCATTCTTTTCTTCTTTATATTCATATATGGGCAAAACTCCTTGTTCCCATTCTTTGCTCCATTAGTCAGTGATTTTTCATAATCAGCCTTTGCCAGCCTAACTTTTTCCGTGATACTATTGCAGATAGACTTGTAGTCCTTGTTATAGTCTTCATCATTCTCTCTCTCTCTCTCTCTCTCTCTCTCTCTCTCTCTCTCTCTCTCTCTCTCTCTCTCTCTCTCTCTTTAACCTTTTTCTGTTGTATTAAACTGGCTATTTCATTATTCATCCATCTTGACATCCTCCTCATGCTGTATATTTTCAGTAGTAGTTATACGTTCATTGCTTCTGTGATTATTACTTTAAAGGTATTCCATAACTCTAATGTACCCTCTGTTTGGGCTTTATTTTGAATAGAGGAAAAATTCATTATGATGAATTGATAATTATATAGATGTATTACATATACAGAGGCAACTTACATATATAGGTTATCACATAAACAGAAAAGTTTATTATATAGTTTTGAAATGAGCATACAGTTTTATATGCTTTTTTTATAAGCATATAGTTTTATATGCTATATAGTTTTGCAGAGCATATACATTGTTTCTTTTTGTCGGGTCTTACATTCTGTGTTGTATGTGTGTGCTAGAAAACTTAATGCAAAATGTAGGTGTTCTGCTACAGAAATAGCAGCAAACAAAGAAAAACTAATATGGCTATTGCAGCTTTCACTGATAAGTTCATGGACCACCATCTAGGCAAATTATATGCAATTTGTACAAAGTAGTGGCATGTGATGCAAGAAAGCAAGTGTATGAGCTTATACAGCATCAGACGAAAAAAAAAAAAAATCACACCATTCCCTCCAAATGCCTGTCCAGTTCCCCCTTAAATTTATTTAACCTATCAACTTCCACAATGACAGATGGAAGTTTGTTACAGCAATTAACCACCTGCTGGCTAAAGGCAAATTTCCGCACATCTATTCTACATCTGTCTTTTCTTAATTTGAATTTATGTTTGTACCCCTTAGGTTCGTAATCTGAACAAGTGGAAGGATCCCATCAGAATTCAGCATGCTCAACCCATTCAAGGCTTTATACACCTCAATCAGATCACCTCGCAGGCGCCTAGTCTCCAGCCACTGCAATTTGCAGAACTTAAACCTCTCTTGGTAAGAGGATCCCTTCATTCCCCTCACCAACCTTGTTGTCCTTCTCTGTACAGCAAATCTACATCCTTCTTAAAATGAGGCCTCCAGACCTGTACGCAGTACTCAAGGCGTGGCCTGACCATTGCCTTATACAGAGGGACAATCACCTCCTTTTCCCTGCTAGCAAAATTCCTATATATCATTGACAAAATCCCATGACCTGCCCTGGCAGCCTGTCTGCATTGCTCAGAAAACTTCATATCTGACTGCACAATTATTCCCAGGTCTTTTTCATTTTCTACCACCTTAAGTGTAGTACCACACAGTTGGTACATTTCTCTGAGGTTACTTCTACCCATATGCAGTACTTTGCATTTGTCAAGGTTAAACTTCAGTTGCCACTTCTTATCCCATCTGCCCAAATTACCTAGATCCTGTTGCAGAAGCACACTGCCATTACTGTCATTGACAACCCTGCCAACCTTTGTATCATCTGCAAACTTCGACACTAAGCCTGATATACCTTCATCAATATCATTGATAAATATACAAAACAACAGAGGACCCAACACCAAACTCTGTGGGACTCCACTAATAACATTAGTCCACGAAAAGCAGCACCCATTGATTACCACCCTCTGTCTTCTCCCACTCAACCATCCTTTTATCCATTGTAGCAATTTACTCTTAATACCATTCTGCTCCAGCCTTCCATGCGCAACAGTGTCAAAAGCTTTCCTGAAATCCAAGTATATGATATCAAAATTATTTTTTGCATCCAGTTCCTTTGTAACCACATTTAATAACCAATCAAATTTGTCAGACAAGACTTTCGTTTAACAAACCCATGCTGTGTCTGAATTATTGCTGCAGTCTTGTCTAGATGATCCTGCAATGCATCTTTAACCAGTGACTCCATTATTTTACCTGGAACAGAAGTTAAACTAACTGGTCTGTAATTACTCGTGTCAAGCAAAAACCCTTTCCTTTACCCCTGATGGTAATTATATCTTTAAGTAAATCCCACATCAGTACACTGTGATCACTGCCACCTAGTGGTTCCTTTATCTGCAAATTCTTAATACACAAATGATCACTGTTGATAACTAGATCAAGAGTATTACCCTCTCTGGTTGCCTCTCGAACATGCTGCTGCAGAAAACAGTCATCCAATAAATCCAAAAAAGTCTTACTAGTGTGTGAGTGACCAACACAAAGGTTTAAGAAACAGGTAGTATCTAATTTTAACAAAAACGGTAGAGCAAAATGTGTGACAAATGAAATACAATTTTTTTATTCCTGATTTATTAGTATTCATTGTAAAAATAAAACTTCATAGTAATTAAGTGTACCGTGCTTGTATTTCACTTTGTAAAATCTTGCAAACATGTCACTGTATTAATCATTAAAAAAAAAAAAAAACATTCAGTAGTATCCTGCAAAATATTTAATATATGTATATCTTATTTTTCTTTTCATGTTCAGTTCTAAATTTGTGCATGTGGCTGATTTATCGATATACAGATTTTACAATTGTCAAAATGCTGAGCATATGCAGCAAATACTGACTGCACTTCAATTTTTGCCCTACGAAGTAAGTTTTATTTATCTTTATTGTGGGAAAAAAAAAAAATTTCTCCTAGTTATCTTTTGATGTAATACAATTTAATTTAATACACATTTTTGAATTGATAATCATGAATGGTGTAGTGGAAATTAACAATGTAATTTCATCTTGTTGGGCTGTGCTTTTTTTAAGAGAATGCTTTGATATTTCTTTCTAGATGTAACTGCTTTCAACATTACTAAACTTTGTCTTTATTCTGTACGTCTTCAGTCTGGTACTCACCAGGGATCTGAATAGTATCATACAGAAACTATTTGCAGAAGTGACTAAAGTATTGCTAGTTGGAAAAAATAACACAAACTCACACTATAAAGTATAAATTATTACATAGTATAAAGTATAAAACAAGAGCTACAATGCTCAATTCGTTCTACATTGTGTTTCAATATTTGTAGAAGAGTAAGAAAAATTTACCTCAATATGGTATATAGAACACTTCCATTACAGAAGTGTTCTTCGTACCATATTGAGGTAAATTTTTCTTATTCTTCTACAACTTATTAATTACTTATTTATTTCAAATTTAAAATAAATAATTAAGAATTTTTAATAATTATTATAAATTAAATAATAAGTAATAATAGTGTATACTTATTATATCTCCATAAATCAAGGCATACTAATAGCATTTCCAGCTTTTAAAGAGCAGAATGATCTCTGCCTGCTACTATCAAAACTTGGACAGGAAGATCACCAGTAGAGCCAGAACATGTTAGAATAGGGTGGAAAAATTCCAGGAAAGGCCAAAGGTTTACTTTCAGGGATATGAGTAACAAAGTCTTTCATTCTTTAAATTGAAAATATGCTAAACTATGTCAGTTTGGTTTGATTGCTAATCATGAAATTAATCAGTTAAATATATTTATTAATATTAGCCATAATAGTGCAAGGAAGCCATAGACTTTGGTCACACCAGCCAAGAAATAACAATGAAAAATAAATGTTTAATTATAAAAACAAAAGTTGTTTCCAAGGTCATGAATAGAAAAAGGAACACCACCACAACACAAATGCAACTAATCAATGCTACAATCAGGGTGGCACCCACCTGAGCATTAAGGCATCCCTATATTCAAACCAAAACAAAATCATAAAAATGAGAGGGAGAGAGAGAGAGAGAGAGAGAGAAAAAAAATATATATATATCTACCCTCAGCAATACAAACGACGACCCTCTACCCATGCATATCTACGTCCACCAAAGCATGAATATCACCCTCAAATTTATCTGATGAATAGCATATGAGGGGGAAGAGAGCTGATACACAGAAAATATACTTTCAGGTGGATCATTACACTTTTAAAAAGTGTAAATATTGTATTTGCTTGCTTCAGAATCCATGCTCCATGTGAAAAACCAAGAAATGTGGCCTACGTATGCATCATGAATCAGACATAGAGTACAGATAGTCCCAGCAGCTCTAATAAGAAAGAGTTAGAGCATTAACAGTTAAAATTCAGCAACTGTCAACTCAAAAGATTTTGTAAAGAACTTAAAGCAGCCACAAGATTAATGAAGCTTATTTATTGATTTTGAGAACTCAAGAACGAATTTACTAGTAGATAAAGACAAAGAATACTCATGTAAGTTAGATTTCAATGCAGCATAGATTAACAAAAATTTATTTGTATGTTTTTCAGTGTTTTGATATTCCAAATTATACAAGGTTAGTGTTTGCACATTCTGTACAAGGTTAGTACAGAATGTGTGCATTATGCACAGCAAAAAAGAAAAACAGATAATATTATTGAAAAGAATCCAAGTTTAAATTATTCACATGTAGGAAAGAGCTCTAAATATGCAGAATAAACATATTACTCTTTTCCATTTGCAGAAGTGGAGACAGGAATAAGTGATGTGATGTCTGATAGTTTGAAAAAAGAGAAAGATAATTTTAAATTAACTATTTATTTAAATTAATTGAATTAACTACTTTTTTAATTACTGGTTTTACTATTTGAAAGTATTTATTATGATTGAACCAAAAGTTGATATTTTCATTTTCCATACTGTGATCATGTTATTATCAATTATCATATTACGATAAAACACAAAATTATATTCTCTCATTTAGAACCTGTTACTGATTTTGAACTTTCAGGTACTTTGAGTTATCCAATATTGAGGTTAATGAGGTTTTACTGCATAATTTTAAAATTGCATGCATCTTTGTGTTCAGTTTTGTTTTTGGGGGGGGCGGGATGCTTTAGTCTCTCCATTTATGATGGTTGGCTTTCAGCCCTCAAGGCTTGTGCTTATCTCACTTTAGAAATGATATTCTTACCCATGGATTGACCTAAATTACTATATTGTTTTATACAAATGTTATTGCCAAAAAGTTATGTAATGTGTGTAAATACTGTTATCAGTGATTCAGCATGTATTATATTTTGCTAGAACAGTTTATTCACCACCATGCATGATCACATTTCATTATCCACTGAGTATATACATACTGATTTGCTACAGTTGTTTTTATATGGGTTGGTATTAAAACAGTTGTTAATTTTATTTACTTTGTCATTTTTCCCTTCCCTATCTACAGGAAGAAAATTGCATACATTATCAGCTTTTGTGCGTGCGTGCGTGCGTGTGTGTGTGTGTGAGAGAGAGAGAGAGAGAGAGAGAGAGAGAGAGAGAGAGAGAGAGAGAATATTTTTTATGCATATGTCAGAATTATAGACATAATTTTAATGTAATTTTTAGGGAGCTGAGAAACTCTTGCCTCGTACAGTGGAGCTAAAATTGGCATTATCCAAAAACAAAATAACTGAGAAAGTTATCGATCTTTTTGTCGATGAAGTAAACAGTAAAAGTCACTACTGTGATAAGTCATCTATTTTAGGTAGGTTTTAAAATTGACTGGCTGGTAAAGCCATTAGCTTTTATTGAATGTATTATTTATATATACAGCAGACTCTCGATTAACTGGGACACTTCGACTCCAAATTAAAAAAAAAAAAAAAAAAAAAAAACGACCAGAAATCAAAAAATTCAAGTAATAACTAGAATAGGTATAAACAGATATTTTGCAAGTCGTAAATAAGCAACAAGTGGCATTATAAGTCGTAATTGGGAGATTAGTGTACCTATTATCTTGCAATTCCCACTGTCTTCACACCCGCTGCTCAAAAAAAAAGAAGAAGAAAAAAAAGAGAGAGAGACCAAATGTTTAGTTTTTTTTAGTGCGTTGCGTCGATTGTTGTGCCATTGCAGCACAAAAGAACAAATTTTGTTTCGTTATGTCATGTATGTTGGAATTTTTTTTTTTTTTTTTTTGCTTAGAAATCGCGGAAATGATGGGTAAACACAAAAGAGTTGTGTTTTCAGTTAAACAAAAACTTGAAATCATTCAAAAATTTGAAAACGGTGCATCTGTTAAATCTCTAAGGAATTATTATAATAAGGATGTATCAAAATGGCCAAACATTAACAAGTATTGTGCGGAATTCAGATTTGTCAACAATAGTATAGTAGCAATACGTTATTAGTCATTCCCGAGTTACGTAAAGCTCGACGAAGTAAGAAGTCCTGGAACGTATCCTTACGTATGGCGGGGAGTTTTGTATTTTTAGATTAACCGGGAAATCGATTATCCGGGATTTGTTTTTTTACCATCTATCCCGGAAAATCGAGAGTCTACTGTATTACTTTCATACAGTTATCAAGCAGTGTATGAAAATGGTGATTTTATGTAAATTTTTGCCATAAATGTGAAAAGTTACTTAAGATCACATGTATAAGATTTATCATGATGATTTTGTACCATATTGTGTTTTCACCATATCATTATAAGTTGTAAGGTTGAATAGATAAGATAACAAAAGCACTTCCTTGCAATTCTGCTGATTATTACAATTCTTTAACAAATAGCAAATGAAAGGGTATAAACTCCCAGTGAAAGTAACAATATTGGGTTTTGTACATTATGTTATGCCAATGGCAGTAATTGAGAATCTTATTACAAAAAAAATTAAATGTTTTTAAAATATTATTTCCTAAAGGATTATGTTAGATTTTATTTTAAAGAAAAGGTTCAATTTTGGACTCAGCAAGAATGAGGTTTCGCAGCAAAAGTTTTTTTTTTTTTTTCTTTAATTCTTTAAAAAAAGTACTGTGGTAACAGATCAGTTGGAGTAGATTAACAAATCTGCAAAGTAAGGATAGAAATACCATTTTTTATATCGTACTTTTTCATAAATATCAAAGGCTTGGAGATAATATTACTCCAGAATACATTTTCCTCCAATCTCTATCATTAAATTCCTCATTTCATTAATTTTTGGGTGCCCCAGTGAAGAAAAGGCATTGGAGAAGACGGTTTAGGAGGTATGCATTTCGAACATATAGTTTGGCATTATTGTGTAGGATAATCATGCTTTTTCTGTTTACTAACATGGGTAAGTTTGCAATTAAAGCTTGACTTTAAAAAGTCTTCTACACTGCTTCTACAGGGATGGGATACATTTAAATAGAAAGGATGCAAGAATATTTGCTATTGAGGCAGTGTTAGATGGGTCAGAAAACTGCTAGCTTGGGGGATTCACAGACAAAGAGTAACAGTAGCCGCATGCAGAGGCAAAAGTCATTCTTGCACTGCTTCTATTGTAATGAGCAACAGCCTAGAGAGCAAGTTGCTGGGGATTTCAAGAGCTGCTGGGAGTCATGGAACAAGTAAATATATGGACTGTGTTAAGGTAACTAAGAGTAAGAGCAGGTGCATGTATACCGATACTAGAAATATAGTAAATAAATTTGATGAATTTGAAGTGCTGATCAAGGCAACAAAGTCAGATATTGTTGGGATATCAGAGACATTGTGTCACACAGATATAAGCAGTGCAGAATTGGAATTTGGTGAATACAATGTATACAGAAAGGATAGAGGGTAGGAATGGAGGAGGGGTTATGCTGTTAGCTAAGAAACACAAAATCTAAGGAAGTGCATCCAGTTGACATTGGTGGAAAGTTCAATGTTGAGTCAGTTTGGTCTGACATAAGCACTGGAAAAGGGAAAATAAGAGTAGGAGTGTGTTATAGGCTTAATGACTCTGATGAGTACAATGAACAATTGTGCAGAAAAATAGAGTGGGCCAGTAAATCAGAATGTCTTATAATGGGGTATTTTAACTTTCCAGGTATTGTCTGGAACTTGTGGGTTGGTCATTCGCATGCTAGCAAGACTTTTGTGGATTATTGGAGGAATGTTTTCTACAGCAATATTAGCATTAGTAGAGACATATGATGCAAGAAAGCAAGCTTATACAGCATCAGCAAAAAAAAAAAAAAACCCTTCTCAATTCACTAATCCATTTGTTCGTCTAGTTCTGCCTTGAATTAAGCTATCAACTTCCACAACAACAACAGATGAAAGTTTGTTTCAGCAATCGACTACCTGCTGGCTAAAGGCAAATTTCTGCACATCTATTCTACAACTATCTTTCCTCAGTTTGAGTCAATGCCCCCTCAGGTTTTTAATCTGAGCAAGAGGAAGAATCCTATCAGCATTGAACCTGCTCAATCCATTCAAGACCTTAGACACCTCAATCAGATCGCCTCACAGGTGCCAATTCTCCAGAAGTTGCAATTTGCAGAACTTAAGCCTTTCTTCCTAAGAGCACCCCTTTGTTCCCCTCACCAGTCTTGTTGCATTTCTCTGTACTTATTTAAGCAACTCTACATCCTTGCTAAAATGAGGCTTCCAGACCTGTACGCAGTATTGAAGGTGTGGCCTGACCATTGCCTTATACAAGGGGATAATCACCTTCTTATCCCTGCTCGCAAAATTCCTGTATATCATTGACAAGACCCCATGACCTACTCTGGCAGCCTGTCTGCACTGCTTGGAAAACTTTATATCTGACTACACAATTACTCCCAGTTCTCTTTCATTCTCTGCTACCCTGAGTGTAACACCACTCAGTTGGTACCACTCTTGGGTTACTGCTACTTTGCAATTGTCAATGTTAAATTTCAGTTGCCACTTCTTAGTCCATCTGCCCAACTTTTCCAGATCTTGTTGCAGCAGCATACTGTCATTACTGTTATTAACAACCCTGCCAACCTTCGTATCATCTGCAAACTTTGACATTAAGTGTGATATACCCTCATCAATATCATTGATAACTATACAAAACAACAGTCAGAATTTCACCTGTAGCTTCTCATAGGAGTGGCCTGGATAGGGGAAAAGCATACCAAAGGAACCTAGTGATGTACAGAAATGATGAAGGAAACAACGACACAACAACTGAAACAAAACGGTATAGAGGGTCTTTATTCAAAATTAGCAACATAGTAGTGGCTACCATGATACAGATACATCACTGCCAAAGATGGAACAAAGGGAAGAGGTGGTCCTCAATAAGAGATATGGCCACCCCTAATGTCGATGCAGGCTTTGCACCGCCTGTCCATACTTAGAACAATATTGTTGATAAGTTCTTGCAGTAACATTGTCCATTTCTCTGTCAGCGCCATCTTCAGCTGGTGAACATTTTCTGGTGGGTGTGGACATGCCACTAGGTGTCCCCCAGAGTGTCCCATATGTGTTCAATGGGATTTAGATCGGTGGAATGGGCAAGCCAATCCAAAAGCATATAAACAGCTGCAGTGCGATGGGGTGTGGCATTATCATCCATAAACACGAACTCGGGGCCAATGGCACATCGGAACAGACATACATGGGGAAGGATTACCTCAGTACGGTAGCGTGCACTGGTTACAGTACTGCCTTCCAGTATCTGGAGTTGTGTATGTCCATCCAAGATAACACCTCCCCAGACTAGAACACCTCGACTGCCATATCGATCCCTTTCAGTAATGTTTGCTGAACGATACCATGTGTCAACCTCTTGCCAGATTAGCTGATATCCAGAATCACTGCTGAGACTGAATCTACTCTCATGAGTAAAGAGTACCTTACCACATTGCGCTGCTGTCCAGTCCTTGTTTGATGCACCACTGTAAGCGGTGTCTCCGATCGGCAGTTAAAGGGACACAGTGTTACTGGCCATCGGGCAAACAGTCCACCTTTGTGGAGTCACCTGGCCACAGTAAACTGCGGTATCCTGCATCCTGTGCATCTGGTTTGGAGTGGATCCTACTTTTGGTCCCTCTTGGCCTGTAGGAGTATATAGCGGTAATCATCGGGCATTGTTTTTCATGAACGACCACCAGTGGTCCTTCGACCAGCTGTACCTGTCATTCTGAAGGCCGACCATGCATGTGAGACTATGCTATGGGCGATACCGACTCTGCAACCACACTTCTCGCACTTTGAGCTTCCCAATTATTTGACTCTGGGTAAAGTCATCCGGATATTGTCTACTGGCCATTTCGTTGTCTGTAGCACTGTATGAAACCAATTGAACGTCTGTAACAATCGTGCTCACCATTCGGCAATTTGCACATAACTGCTGCTTTTATTTGTTTATGTGAGCCCTCTCATCATGATTCAAATTTTTGCATGTGCACCAGCTTTCTACTGAACAGCCACAGTTATGAAAATCGACACAGGCTATTTCGTTTGATTTTGTGGTTGTAACCTTTAGAAATTGTGTTGGTCCTTAAGTTTTCCACACCAGTGTAGTATCCAATGAAATTGGTCAGACAAGACTTCCCCTTAACAAACCTATGCTGTGCCTGAATTATTACTGCTGTCTTGTCTAGATGATCTTGCAATGCTTCTTTAACCAGTAACTCCATTATTTTCCATGGAACAGAAGTCTAACAGGTCTAATTACTCATGTCGCCCTTCTACCTCCTTTGTGAATTGGATATACATTTGCACATCTCCAGTCTGTGGGGACTTCCCACGAGTCCAAAGAGGCTTTCATAATTATCGCTAAGGGTTTGCTTACTTCCTTTGCTGCCTCCTTTAATATAACTGGATAGAGCCCATCTACCCCAGGTGCCTTTCGTAGGTTTAACGTCAACAATTTCTCCTCCACTTTGCCCTCGGTTATTACAAAGTCATTTAACTCCCTGTTAGAGTTTGATAAACATCTGGCCATCTCCCCCTTGAATAAATCCACTTGTGAATGTAGATGCAAAATACTTATTTAGTTTGGCAGCTATCTGAGAATGATCATCTACGGTCAAACCATTGATATCAAGTGGACCAATCTGATTCATTCCTTTCTTTTTAGAGTTTATATAAGTAAAGAAGTTTTTGCATCCTTTACCAAAGATTTCTCATAATCTGCATTCACTTGCCTAACCTCCTTTGTGACTTGATTACAGACTAGCTTGTATCTATTATAGCTTCTGTGTCGTCTGACAATTTATGTGCATCCCATGAATTTTTCTTCTCTGCCACAAGTCTCATTAGTTCATCTGATATCCATCTGGGCCTAAACCTAGAACAGTATTTTTTAATTGGAACAAAAAGCCTAGTAGCTTCCAAAATTACTTCCTTGAAAGCTTCCCATTTAGAATTTGCTGTTGGTAACATCATAAGTTGGTTCCACCGTATAGAATTTAAAAAATATGAGACCACTGTAGTCATCTTTATGAAAGCAAAAACCTTTCACTTTACCCTGATGGTAGTTACATCTTTAAGTAAATCCCACATCAGTACACTGTGATCACTGCCACCTAGTGGTTTCTTTATCTGTAAATAATTAATACCTGAATAATCGCTCCTGATAATCAGATCAAGAGTGTTACTCCTTCTTGTTGCCTCTCTAACATGCTGCTGTAAAAAACAATCATGCAATCAATCAACAAAAGCCTTGCTAGTGTGCAAGTGACCAACCCATAAGTTCCAGTCTATATCTGGGAAGTTAAAATTCCCCATTATAAGACACTCTGATTTACTGGCCCTCTCTGTTTCTCTGTACTAATCAGAATCATTAGGAATATAACAAACTCCTACCCTAATTTTTCCTTTCCCAGTGCTTATGTCACACCAAACTGACTCAACATTGCACTGTCCATCTATGTCAACTGGATGCACTTCCTTAGATTTTATGTGTTTCTTATATATGTGTAATATATGATATCAAATTTTGATATCATATATTACACATATATATATTAGTAAAATAATAAGAGGAGTTTACCTCAATATAGTGCGTAGTTTACCTCAATATAGTGCGTAGATGGAAGTGTTCTACGCACTATATTGAGGTAAACTCCTCTTATTATTTTACTAATATTATTATCAACGTAGAAGATATTGAGTAGTACAGCTCTGATTCATACTATCTACATATGTATATGAAACACTTGGATCTTAGAAAGGCTTTTGATATTGTTGCACATGGAAGACTGCTGCACAAATTGGAGCTGTGTCTTGGAGGCAAATTGCTGCTATGGATAAAGGATTGGTTGAATGGGAGAAGACAGAGTGGTAACCAATGGACACTGCTCTTCGTGGACTAATGTTATTAGTGGAGTTCCCCAGGGTTCTGTGTTGGGCCCACTGTTGTTTTCTGTATTTATTAATGATATTGATGACGGTGTGTCAGGCTTAATGTCTACGTTTGCAGAAGATACGATGGTCGGCAGAATTGTTAATGACAATGATGACAGTACACTGCTGCAACATGATCTTGAAAAGTTATGCATATGGGAAGCAGTAACCCCAGAATAACGTATCAGTTGTGCAATCAGATATGAAGTTTTCTGAGCAGTGGAGATGGTCTGCTAGAGTAGCTCATGGTGTCTTGTTAATGATATACAGGAATTTTTCTAGCAGGGATAAGGAAGTGATTATCCCCTTGTATAAGGCAATGGTTTGGCCACACCTTGAGTACTGTATACAGGTCTGGAGGCCTCATTTTAAGATGGATGTAGAGCTGCTGGAACGAGTACAGTGAAGGGTAACAAGATTAGTGAATGGAACAAAGGGTTGCTCTTACGAAGAAAGGCTTAAATTATGCAAATTAGTGTCTGGAGACTAGGCACATGCAAGGTGATCTGATTGAGGTGTATAAGGCCTTGAATGATTTGAGCAAGCTCAGTGATGATGGGATTCTTCCTCTTTCTCAGAATAATCGCCTTGGGGGGCCATAAATTCAAATTGAGAAAAGGCTGTTAGGATATATGTGCGGAAGTTTGCCTTTAGCTAGCGGGTGGGTGATTGTTGGAACAAACTTCCATCTGTCGTAGAAGTTGATAGCTTAAATAGATTCAAGGCAGAACTATAAAAACATTTTGAGTGAGTGGATGGGTGAAATGAGGTTTTTTTTTTGGCTGATGCTGTATAAACTTGCTTTCTTGCATCGTATTCCTTTACTAATGCCAATGCTAACTGCTAGGCTGTGAATCCCCTCCCAAGCTAGCAGTTTTCTGACCCACTTTTGATAGCATCAGAAAATATTCTTGCACCCTTTCTATTTAAGTGTATCCTATCCCTATGGAAGCAATCTCTCCTGTTAACAAGCACACAGACCATGCTGAGAAAATTTCTACCCCATGAGCCCTGCACAAGCTCTCCAGAGCTGAATATATTGATAAGGCTCTCATCATATTCTCCCACAAATCGTGTCTGTGCAGGATTGCAGACACTTTCAAATTAAACTCTAACTTGCGACTTTTTTTCTACATTGACCTGTACTTGCAAAGTAAATCCACAGATCTACCCTTAATGTCACTAATGGCACTAATGTTGGATTTACATTAGTGCCAGCGTGTACAATGATATCACCTTTTTTGTCCTTAAAAGATGATATCTGCTCTACAACATCGTCAACTTTTGCCCCTGGCAGACATACCCTGGTCCTATTCCACCTATCCTTTTTGCACAACATATTTCCTGAGTCACCGACAATAACTAGCTCCTGTGGGATGAGTGCATTCTGCCGTGAAGATTACCACTGTTGTTGCCTGGTGCACAAGAGTGAGCTCTGGCATTGATTTGGGCAGCTGAGAACTTGATGGGCCCCCATTTTAATTCCTTTTAGGGCATCAATGCAACTCTTCATGCTCTCATAGATGCCCATGAGAATGCTGAATTGGCTCCCAATTTCTTCACATTCTCTGCACCTAGTGCTCACAAAGATATCCTCCATGGCTAGATCATGTTCTTTTCAAGAGAGATCTCCAAACATGTCACATTTTGCACAATTTTTTAGATTGATGCGTTGGAACACACGAATATCCACCTTGAGTCTCCCCCCAAAACCACAGCACTTTCGCTACTTTGCACACGTTGCTTTGCTGCTCTAGTCTGGGATATGATTTCCTTTTAAATACAATTTAATTAACAATAAAAATTAAATGGATTTATAAATTTAATTGATTAATTGCCAATACTATAGGAAGCTAACAGATTCCTATTACATTGCTACATATTACACTATCTAGTTTTACGTTATATCTTACACTAAGACTAGACAAGATATATGTTATGCTATTACGTATCGATACTACACAATGGCAGCAAGTTTCAAACTGTATACGTTTTAAGTCTACAGTTATAAGGCTACTTCTAGAAAATAAATTAATATGCCCATTAAGTCAAAATGGTAAAAATTTAAGAGGCAATGAGAGGGAGTAATACTCTTGATCTGGTTATCAGCAGTGATTATTCATGCATTAAGAATTTGCAGCTAAAGAAACCACTAGGTAACAATGATCACAGTTTACTGATGTGGGATTTACTTAAAGATGTAAATACCATCAAGGGAAGGATTTTTGCTTTTGTAAAGGTGACTACAGTGGTCTCAGACAGTTTTTAAATTCTATGCGGTGGGATCAACTGATGTTAAAAACAGTGAATTCTAAATGGGAAGCCTTCAAGGAATTAGTCTTGTAAGCTACTAGGCTTTTCATACCAACTAAAAAATACTGTTCAAGATGTAGCCCTAAATGGATGTCAGATGAACTAATGAGGTTCATGGCAGAGAAGAAAAATGCATGTGATGCATATAAATTATCAAGTGACACAGAAGCCTACGTTAGATATAAGCTAGTCTGTAATTAAGTCACATAGGAGGTAAGGGAAGCAAAGGCTGATTACAAGAAATCCTTGGCAAAGGATGCAAAAAAAAAGAAACAACAAAGACTTCTTAACTTATGTAAACTGTAGAAGGAAGCGGATGAATCAGATGAGTCTTAAAGTGACGAACTGAATGGGTATTTTGCATCTACATTCACACATGAGGAAGTCTGTAGGGAAGTGGACGCCAGAAGCTTATCAAACTCTGGCAAGGAGCTAAATGATTTTGTACTAACTGAGAGCAAAATGGAGAAGAAATTTTTGAAATTAAACAGAAGAGAGGCACCTGGGGTGGATGCAATCTATCCAGTTACATTAAAGGAAGTAAGCAAACCCTTAGCCATAATTAAGAAATCTTTCTTGGACTCAGGGGAGGTGCCCCTGGACTGGAGATGTGCAAATGTGTCCCCAGTTCACAAAGGGGGATCAAAGGGTGACATGAGTAATTACATTCCTGTTAGTTTATCTTCTGTTCCAGGGAAAATAATGGAGTCACTGGTTAAAGAAGCAATGCAGGATCATGTAGACAAGACTGCAGTTATAGTTCAGACACAGCATTGGTTTGTTTTAAACCAATGGGAAGTCTTGTCTGACAAATCTGATTGGATACTATGATGTGGTCACAAAGGAACTGGATGCAAAAAATAATTTTGATATACAGTACTTGGATTTTAAGAAAGCTTTTGATACTGTTGGACATGGAAGATTGCTGTACAAATTGGAGTAGCATGGCACTAAGGGCAAGTTGCTACAATGGATAAAAGGATGGCTTAATGGGAGAAGACAGAGAATGGTAATCAATGGACACTACTGTTTGTGGGCTACTGTTATTAGTGGAGTCCCACAGGGTATAGTGTTGGGCTCATTGTTCTTTTCTGTATTTATCAATGATATTGATGAAGGTAGTATATCAGGATTAATGTCTAAGTTTGCAAATGATACAAAGGTTGGCATGGTTGTTAATGACAGTAATGATAGTATGCTACTGCAACAGAATCTGGAAAAGTTGTGCAGATGGGCTGAGAGGTGGCAACTGAAGTTTAACATTGACAAATGTAAAGTACTGCATATGGGTAGCAGTAACCCCAGAGTAACATATCATCTGGGTGGTACTACACTCAGGGTAGTGGAGAATGAAAAGGTTTTTTTTTTTGGTAGTTGTTGGCGCATAGGCTTCTATGGCCATAATGCACCTCCCAAGGTTTTTGCAGTACTTTGATCCAAGCCCGAGGCAGGAATCGAACCCGCGACCTTTGAGTTGCCAGGCAGGCACTTTACCCACCTGGCTAGCCCGGTCGGCTAATGAAAAGGTACTGGGGTAATTGTGCAGTCAGATATGAAGTTTTCTGAGCAGTGCAGACAGGTTGCAAGAGTAGTTCAAGAGTAGGTGTCTTGTCAATGATATACAGGAATTTTGGTAGTAGGGTTAAGGAGGTGATGTCGCTTATATAAGGCAATGGTCAGGCCTCACCTGGAGTACTACATACAGGTCTGGGGGCCTCATTTTAGGAAGGATGTAGAGCTGGTGGAACGAGTACAGAGAAGGGCAACGAGGTTGGTGAGTGGAACAAAGGGTTGCTGTTACGAAGAAAGGCTTAAATGCTGCAAATTGCAGTGTCTGGAGACTATGCACCTGCGAGGTGATCTAATTGAGGTGTATAAGGACTTGAATGGTTTGAGCAAGTTCAGTGCTGATGGAATTCTTCCTCTTGCTCAGATTACTCACCTTAGGGGACATGAATACAAATTGAATAAAGACAATCGTACAATAAATGTATGGAAATTTGCCTTTAGCCAGTGGGTGGTTGATAGTCGGAACAAACTTCCATCTGTTGTAATGGAAGTTAACAACTTAGGTAAGTTCAAGGCAGAACTAGACAAACACTCTGAGCGAATGGGGATGGGAAGGGTGTTTTTTTTTTTTTTTTTTTTTGGCTAATGCTATATAAGCTTGCTTTCTTGCATCATATGCCTATGCTAATGCTCTGCATTCATTGTGGAATGGACTCAACTCAGAATTCCCATTGCATACTTTCAACAAAAAGGTGTTGAAAGTGTGCAATGGGAATGCTTGTCCATGTTGACTCATTTTTTCCTGTAGTTATTGCAAATTAAATTTTTGTATCTCTCCTCAAATGAGCTCATCCTACAGGTGGTCAATTGGATTGAGATCTGGTGGCTGCGAGGACTGCCACCAATTCAGGCTACTACCACCAGTAGGCTGAACTCTCATATTCTTGGAACCAGTGCTGTACAACTCTGTCTTTATGGAATGGTGTATTATCCTATTTTCAGATGGATAGATTGCAGTTATTTTTTAAGTTTAATATTTTTATTTTAAAGTACAGCATTTAAAAAGAAAGAAAAAAAAAAGACAGTAACAGTGCAATTTGCCATTTAAATTATTTACTCCATTTTGTCTGTGGACAAAATGGGTAAAATATTTTTGTTTTATCCAGTATGTGCTATTGATAATATATCAAATTGGTTGCAAATAAAGTTCACGATCCCTCAGCAAGAATGATGTGCAGTAGTGTTAATTGTATGTTGCACATGTGTGTACAAGGGAGTTTTTAATTCACTCCAATTAAAACCACCTAACTTTAATAACCATTTTCTTCCAATTTAACAGAAGAAAATCCAGATATTTTTGTCAAGCAGCTGACTAATTCAGCCATAGTGAGAAGAAAACCCAAAAATGTCTCTGCCCTCCCCAATCCATATTGACTCAATCCCATAATTTTTGAATTCCATTTATTAAGGCCATTGTCAAGCCGGCAGTGATGTGTTAAACAGCATTCTTGGAAAAACCTCTACCTCAGATTCTCTGCCTTAAACTCAGTCTTAACATACACGAAGCATAAAACTCCTGTATTATTAAAATTGTTCATATGAAAGTTGCATGTTTGAATCACTAAACAGTATATAGCGTGGTATGGTGTCTTGTTATTATTCAGTGTTGTGAACTGTTAGTGTATTAAAGGTCATGTGATAGAGCAGCATTTCCCAAATTTTTTTAGTCATGGAACACTTTTCATCTCGCAATATATTTACAGAACACAAGTTTAGTGGGAGCCAAAGAACTGTTTGTTAATATTTGATTACATATGATGCACTGTACATCAGGAGCATCTTTATTTCCAACATATGTAAAGCCGAAATTCAAATAACTGTCATCATACTTTCATTTTGGTCTGTTATTAGTTGATTTCTGTTTTTTCATTTTGGATTTTGGGGGACAAAAGGCTGCAATTGTTCATCCTCACTTTGAAGTGTGAGAATATTGTGGTTATATTCAATGACCAGAGTTGCAGTACTAGAAGTACTTGCTTCTAGTTTTAAAGTTCCTTTTTTCAACCACAAATCTATGGTTGTTTATTTTAATAATAATATTCTGAAATACTGATAATTATCAAAAAAAAACCTTACACAAGGAAGTAAGTTTAGTTATGATATTGGTTTGTTTTACCCTCTCCTTCAACCCATGTACTCCAGGCTAAATTGCATACGAATGGCATATTAGATCACTACATTGCTACTTTTTTGTAGATGTTGTTACCTCTATGCAAAAGCCTGCCAAAATAAAGTGTTCTGCAGTATACAGTAATACCCCGAAGTTACGCAATAGGTGGGTCCGACGAAAATCGCTTAAGTCGAATTCGCGTAAGTTGGGGTACAACTTTGCATACAAATACATATAAATTTTGTTTAATTGGGACCAAGGACTAACAAAAACACTAGTTTAGAAGAACAATATTTAATAAAATTGCAGTTCTTTATACATATTAATACAAAATATGTATTAAAAAAATAAATGAGTTACGTAAAAAAAAGTTATGTCAATGGCTTCATAAAATCTAACAAATTCGTCTGACGACATAGCGCCTTCTTTTTTTCATGCAGAATTTCTTCGTAGCAAGCTAATAATTTTTTTATTCCTTGCTTTGTAGCTATAACATGAGTCTATGTTTTCTAAAATGTTTAAGCCCTTTTCAATTGAGCTGAGACCTTCTGTCAAGCTTGCAATTGTCATGTGCTTTTCTGGTGGAACTGGGTCTGAAGTGTCGGATACTTCAGTGACGTTTTGCTCATGCATCTCTATGAGCTTCTGACTATGTGAATCCAACAGCTCGTTGACATCATCACCATTGACTTCCAAATCTAATTGCCTGGCAAGATTAACAACTTCTATCACATGAGCGACATGATCAGTTTCTGGCGTTGTTTTTGTCTCGTTTTTGAAAAAAAATGGACAAAGTTTCTTCCAGATACCATTCAATGATTTTTTGTGAATTTCATCCCAAGATTCTTCAATGATTCTTACGGCATCTAAAACATTGAATTGTTTCCAAGTCTTTAACAGATATCTCACTATTTTGTCTCATAGCTTCATTCAGATGTGCAAACGAATGCCTCGTGTAGTAAGCCTTGAATGTTTTGATGACTCCCTGGTCCATCGGTTGAAGCAAGCTGGTTGTGTTTGGAGGCAAAAACACAACTTTCACATGTGGGTCGTAATTAAGGTGGCAGGAGGGTGACCGGGTGCATTGTCAATAAGAAGCATCACTTTAAATGGAATCTGTTTAGACTTGCAATAACGTTCGACTTCAGGTATGAAGTGGTGACCAAACCAGTCCTCAAAAACGGAAGCTGTCACCCAGGCTTTATGATTTGACTTCCAAATCACTGGTAAGCTAATTTTAGATATATTTTTTAAAACTCTTGGGTTTTTGGAGCGAAAAATTAAGAGATGTTTTAACTTGCAGTCACCAGCTGCATTCCTGCCAATCATCACTGTCAATCGGTCTTTGGAAACCTTAAAGCCTGGAAAGTTTTTTTCTTCACGCGCGATAAAAGTTCTTTTAGGCATCTTCTTCCAGAACAGGCCAGTCTCATCCACGTTAAATACGGTTTCACTGCTATAGTCACCTTCTTCTATCATAGCCTTGAGTGTCTCAGGAAAAGAGACGCAGCTTCTTTATCGGCACTTGCCGCCTCTCCACTCTCCGCGATACTGTGCCAGTTATAGCGAGTTTTAAATCGGTTGAACCAACTGTTACTAGCTACAAAGTTTTCATCTTTGCCCGCCTCCCCAGTTTCTTCTTTCAACCTCTCAAAAATCAACTTAGCTTGATAGCACACAGTGTTCTGATCAACTAGACAATTCTTCACTTTTACTTGATTATCACACCATAATTTCAGCATTGTTTCCATCTCAGCAATAATACCATGATGTTTACGAATTATGCTTGAGTTCAAGTATTGAGCATTTTTCACCGCTTCGAGAATTCTTTCTTTATCTTTTATGATTGTTCTTACTGTGGATTCCGGTAGCTCAAACTTCTTTGGCAATTCACAAATTTTCATTCTGCTATCAAAATCCTTGATAATGTTAAGTTTACATTCCAAAGATATCGTTTTCCTTTTCTTACTAGGTGCAGGAGAATCAGATTTACTTTGTTTGAACGACATAGTTTTTTTAAGGGTTTAGAAAACGTATAACAAAACAATCTTAACTTTCGTCAATCGTAGAATTGTAATTGTGCACGTAGAGTTCACGCGAAACACGTCCAATGCGTATCACAGCAAGAGAAACACTGAGGGTCGTTTTTCATATGCCATCGATATACGGCTCGACCGACGCGATCCATTTCTCTTGTGAAAACGATGTAATTTCCAACAAAAGTTTGAGCACGAATTTGAACGCACACATATAAATATGACAGTTGAAATACAAATTCTTGTATATGTGTGCAGCTCATGCGGCAGCAAAATTGAATTTTGTTCATCTTTCGCTCTCACTCTCCGCTGTCGCACTGTATATCGATAGCATATGAAAAACGACCTTGAAGATAGTGGGCGGCAGTATTGCCAAACGAAAAAATCAAGAACCGCGTAACTCCGAGTTTGCGTAAGTCGGGGTATTACTATATTTGATTATTAGTCTATGCCAGTGTATTAATAACCAAAAAAAAAAAAAAATGTTAAAAATTATAATGATACAAAAGTGGTGTATGCTACAAATATGCAAAATTTATTTATTTTATTTTTTTAATTATTAATTATGATTTTTCAAATTCACATTTCATTTCATTCCATGAGATGTGAATGCTTGTTCACATCTCATGGAACACTAGTCTTCTGCGGAACGCAGTTTGAGAAACGCTGTGATATGATATATAAACGCTGTGATAGAATAAACCTCACAACCTCATTTTGGTGCCTCTGTAGCCAGGTGGGCAGGAGCAGCAGTGCGTAGCACATGCTTCTTGATTAGACTGGGGTTCAAGCCTGTGAGCACCAAATACAGAGGATGCGGAAAGGTCAGGGAATGACCACCACATATCCCCAGAGCAATATGGCCTTAGTTGCTAATGCTCCTAAAAACCAAATAACAAACAAACAAACAACCTCATTTTGCACTGAATAATAACTGAATGCTGTAACACATGGCATTATGTCTGGTGTCTTAGTAGACTATTCACTGTCTGGCACTCATTTGGTGAGGTCTGGGTTATATTTCCGTCAATGGCTAGAGGAATTTCTGAGATTCTCTTCATTCGAGACTGTAGTTAGCCAATCTCAAGTGGAAGTTGTAGAGTTCCCCATGACTTATTCCATATTTATCAGTATGCACAACTTGCAAATTGGCCCATGAAACATGGCTTCTACAGACATAATACACTTATAATTATGAGTACAGATTGTGGAGGGGGGGGAGCATTAATACCAATATTTATATATCCAGCTGCCCCATGAGAGTAATTTATCTAAATATGGGCAATGGCTTTATCTTGCAATTTCTGGTTAACTGATGACATAAGAGTTCTATCATACAAATAAGGACCAGCAGCACATTTCAGCCACATCTTGGTTCAGACTGTAACACTTGGTACGTTTAGTTCATGCTGTTATACATGATAAGGTGTATGAATGTAACAAAGATGTGAGTTAGAGGTTGGAAACTAGGCATCTTGGAGAGGGAGAGCATAAATGAATGATGACATAATTTTCACATTGATAGGAAACAAATACAAACTGTTGAGGAAAGCTGATAAACAAGACCTCAGAAAAGAGTATTTGTCAAGTTTGTTGTCAGCCACTGAATAAACTGCATCTGGGTGTTTTTGGTTGATATTTTGAGTTACTCTCCTTATATCTGACTCGATGTCTTTTGTGAGCATTCGTAGATTGTACCATTTTCTCTCAATATAATTATGTAATGAAATTTTCTGTTGTGTTTCTATTGTGAAAATTTTAAATGCATTCTATATTGTTCCTATATACCTAGATCTAGTCAATGAAATGAAGAGCCTTGAGGCATATCAAGAGAACACTTTCCTCCAGCCTTTGTTGGATAAAATTGAACTTCATAAAATTGGAGTATCATACTTGAATAATGTGAAGATTGCATTTGAAAACTGGTAATTATCTTTCTATAATTTTTTAATTTTTTTTTATAAATTTAATTTTTTTAATGCCTAAAACTGTCTGTATATTTTATATCTAGACAGTTTTAAGTAAACAAAAGTGTCTGTGTATTTAACTTCAGTGCACAATGTGCCATTTTAATATAAAATGATATGTCACCATAGTCACTTTCTGCATCATCTGTTAGCAGAATAAAAGTCCTGGGAACTAAATACTGACTGTATTATTCATACTTCTGTCTTTTTTTTTTTTTTTTTTTTTTTTAAAGCCTTTTGTCATAAGATACTGTCTTTATCAAAACATGTCTTTTACATGTTTTATAAAAATCAATTCTGCAGATAATATTTTTCAGATAGCTTAGTTATTTACAGAAAATATTGTAAATTTCTTGAATCCTCCTCCCTCCCTTCCTATCCATCTCTTTGCTTCTAGCCATCACTGGAGTTGTTAGTTATTGGAATAGAGATTTATTATTATAATGCACTGTAAATAATCCCGAAAAATGACTTTCTAGTACTGCATACAGCACAAATGTATTTCATATACAATACTTGTAATAGAGCAATTGTTGTTTGTGCATATGTACAGAAAATGTTCATTGTTTTTATTCTGGATTGGGAGAAAGCACTACTTTATTCTGAACATCCTCAGCCCAGTACTCATCAAGGACCTGAATAATACCACATATAAATATAATGATACAAGAAGTGACTGTGGTATTAGTAGCTGCAAAATGATGTAAAACAGCATACTCATATAGCATCAGTAAAAAAATTCCTCATTTTATTTACCTATTTCTTTCAAATATTTGAAAAAGATTAGTAAATCAAGTAGTAAATAGTGTCCTGAAATAGGTCATTTTTGAGATCTTAGTAATTACGGTGAAAAGGTAAAGGATGAACTTACAGCAGAATAAAGCAAATTTTTTTTTTTTTTTTTTTTTTCGGGACACTCAATTGTAGGAATAAATATATATGAATGAACACTAATGAATTATGGGAATTTTTTAAATGACTTATACCAGAAGCCACAAATACATTCATGCTATTAGCATTGTAGCTGCATGGTCAGGAGCGAGAATGCGTAGTAGGACATTCTTTTTGAGTGAACTGTGGTTCAAACTCATGTGACTGCTAAATACAATTAATGATTATCATGCCAGAATATAAACAAGAACATTAGAAGTGGCAAAATGATGCAATGAAGCAAGCTTATGCACCATTAGAAAATGGTGCATAAGCTTGCTTCTGCACCACACACACACACTATTTCTTCTTTAATTTTATTCAAACTGTCCACTTTTTTTTCCAGCTGTTACTATTCTGGCTGAAAGCAAATTCCTACATATTCTGTGGTCTTCCATGACAGAATATTAGTTTTGTCACTTGTTACTTATTTTGATCTGGGTTTGAGTCCTGTCATAGACTGGATGAATTTCTAACGGCTATCTCGGTTTTTCAGCCAGCACACCATGCAAATCAGCCCATGGACACACTTATACAGATGTATTACACAATGGCACAATTTGGTCTGTCATTAAATCACCTAAAATGTTAGAGCATCTCTCCTGCACCCATACGTTTCCAATTTATGTTCAATTTATAGAGAGAAGATGCCATCAACATTGTTTACTCAAACCATTTAAAGCTTTAAAACTCTTCAATTGGACTGTACAATTACCCATGGTCTTTTCATCCTCTACCTCATTGCCACTTCAATTTAATTTCCAGATGTTGCAATTTATTGAACTTAAGTCTTTCTTTGTACAACTATCCTTTTATACCCCTGACTGATCTTGTTGCTCTTCATGCTCATTTCAGCAGATCTATATCCTTTCTAAAACAAGGCTTCCAAGCCTGTTTGTAAACTGCACGTGTGGCCTAACCATTGCCTTGTAAAACAAGATAATTGTCTCTTTGCTAAACTCCTGCATGCATTATTGAGAGCCCAACAAGTTGTCCTAGCATGCCTGCCTGCACTGCTCAGGCATGGAAGCATGTTGGACTGTACAATTAGCCATGGTCTTTTCATCCTCTACCTCATTGCCACTTTTCAGCCCATCTGCCTAATATATCCAGGTCTTGTTGGAGTGACATACCTTGATTACTACCCTGTTCACTTTTTTTTATCATCAGCAAACTTAGACATTAATCTTGATATACACTTGGTCGTCGACTTACGACCTATGCGACTTACGACCGGCCGCACTTACGACCACAAAAAAAATAATAAATAATAAATAAATGAATACATTAATAATAAATCAGGAAGTCACTACTGAAGACACCCATAACCCAGGTGAGGAAGCACATCGATGACGGGTGGCCTGAGGACAGCACCAGGCACACACTCAGTCGCTCTCTCTCACATACACCCAGTCGCTTTCAAGCATCTGTTGCGTGTGGTGTATTAATTAAAATTCTACTGAAATACCCATAAAATGTTTAGTAAAAGGAAAATGCCTTCATCTACATATACGCCAGCTAAGAAGTCAAGAAAAACTATTGATTTAGAGTGTAAAATGAAAATTATCCAGCAGTATGAAGGCGGAAAGAAAGTGAATACGATAGTATGTGACTTGAAGTTATCACATTCCACAGTATCGACGATACTTAAGGACAAAGAAAGAATTCGGGAAGCTGTGAAAGGTTCTGCACCTATTAAGTCTACAATTTTAACCAAACAACGACAGGAACCCATCCATGAAATGGAGAAATTGTTGTTTATGTGGATGGAAGATTTAATATAAAAAAATACACCCATGAGCCTTCACACAGTGCAAGCGAAGGCTAGAAGTTTGTTTCAGAGTTTAAAATCATGTGCCGGAGACGATTATGCAGAAGATTTTCAGGCTAGTACTGGGTGGTTTAAGCATTTTAAAAAAAGATTTGCTTTGCATAATGTCTCTATAAATAAACGTCTCCTACCTCAACCCAAGAACATTACCCTGACGATGCACAACCCAGCACAAGCAAAGATTAAAAATTGATTTTGTAAATTTCATTTGTATTAATTTTTACATTAATTTTAGATTGTATTTTTGTGTTTATAGTACATTATGTACAGTATTATTTTTCACATTATGTACAATATAATTATAGACTGTAGTTTTGTTTTTTTATAAACAGTATGAATAATAAACCAATTAAAATGTAGAGAACGTTTGAATTTAACCTCATAGAGAGAGATAGCCTAGGCGTAGAAACGAAGGTACGTACAGTATCGCTAAGTAAAAGATAAAAACATTACTGTATTTAAAATAAAAAATAAAAGATGATAACAATTTAAAAGATTATAAAAATAAATTATAAAGATGATAAAAATATTAGAAAGGTTAAAAAATACTGTTAATAAATATATGGCCGACATACGACCAGATCGACTTACGACCTGTCAGTCAGAACAGAAGTCGGTCGTAAGTCGACGACCAACTGTATATCTATATTAATATCATTAATAAATATTGAAAAATTGTAAGGGGATCCAACAAATTCTAAGAGAGTCTCTCCTCATCATATTAGGCCACAATTAATAACTGCTATCTCCTGTCATTCAACCATCCTTTTATCCATAGCAGTAAGTTGCTCTCATTTCCACATTGTCTCTATTTGTACAGCAGTCATTTGTGCAGAACAGTATGAAAAGCTGTGCTGAAATCTAATTACACAGTGCTAAAATTATTTTTTGCATCCAATTCCTGTGCAAGTTTCTGATAGTAGCTAATAAGATTGGTCAGGCAAGATCTTTCTGCAAACGAATCCATGATATGATTGCCATATCACTGCATTCCAGTCAAGGTGATCCTGCATTAATTCTGTAATTACCGAATCCATTATTTTTCTTGGCACAGGAAAATAATGCACAGTAATTAGCAGTCTGTAATTAGTCACTTCTTCCTTTAATCTCCCTTTTGATTAGGCAAGACATTTGCAAATCTCTAGTCTGTAGGAATCCTCCTGTTTCCCAGAGATGCTCTCATTATAATGGCTAAAGGTTTGTTTTTACCTGTTTTGTTGGATTCTTTATTTACTTTTAACTTCAACCCTTTCTCATTTGCCTTTCTTTTTTCTTTTTTTTTCCCAATTATCATAAAATAATTTAACTCCCAGTTAAAATTATGCATCCTGCTGGTATTGTCTGGTGCACCATAGCCATAGTTGCTGATGTATCTAATAAATCCCCAAACAAACAAAGAAACAATCTAGTATGTCATCCCTAAAAAACTTCTTGTTTTTGCAAAACAGCAGTGGGCCTGAACACTGAAACCTGGGGGATCCCACTAATAACATGTCCACAAAGAGTAGCGTCCATTGATTACCACTCTGTCTTCTCCCACTCAACCACCCTTTTATCCATTGTAGCAACTTGCCCTAAATACCATACTGCTCCAATTTACCTTTACAGTGCTGGTTTGGCACATAGTTGCCCATGCGCCATATGGGCCTGACGTAGCCGAGTGGTCAGGAGCGAGAGTGCATAGCACATGTTCCTTGAGTGGACCAGGGTTCAAGCCCGTGACTACTAAATACAATAAATATTTGTATATTGACGATTTATTGTAAACTCTACTGACTTGGTTGTCGTGCCGGAGTATAAACAGAAAATTTATTTACTTTATTTATAAAAACCAAAACAGTGTGGGCTACAGACAATGTTCACAAACTTTCACTAATACTCTGCATTCTCCTAAGAGGAATGCACTATTACTGTTCATTCTTCTTAGGAGACTGTGTTAAAATACAGTTTCCATTCAATAATAATCTGCAGTAACTGTTTCATATTCTACTCTGCAGCCATACTTTGTCAAAGCCCAAAGTGGTTCCTGCAGGCTAATTTAATAGGAAATGTTTTTGTTTATAAGGAAATGAAACACTCTTCATGGATTGCATATTGATTGTAGAGCGGAACACTCTTGCAGAATATATGTTTAATATAATGAAGTGTAATAAAAATACAGCCTATATATGCATGTGTACCCTGTTTTTCTTATGGGCATGGAAGTGTGACTAAATCTTATCAAAAGTAAAAAAGTTAGTTTTTTTTTCATTTATGCTGATATGCTACCTCATATTGCTGTTATTTTATTTTATTTTTTATCTTCAGGGTAAATCAACCAGCCCAGTTTACACTGCCACAGTGGAAAGTGGAAGGATATACATTAGATAACTGGATAAAAATGTGGGCAGTAGCAGCTATAAAAATTAAGCACCTCTGATCTTCATGAATGTTCAAAAACCTTTAAAAGAAAATATGTTAATTAACTATTCCTTTAACTCTCACTGCATGAACAACTGAATTCTGAAAGCCATTTAGTGTTTAAAAATAATTCATCAAATGAACAAAGTTATTTGATCTTAAATAACTATTAAATAATTAAGCTTGATTCTTTTATTCTTTTTACATTTTATTGTTGTATTAATGAAAGATTCCCACAGGAATAATGAGATTAGGAAAAACTCCATTCATATAAGAGGCATCACTATTTATGGCTGTGCAAATATAGCATTTTAAACTCCAAGAATGCCTTGAGTGGAAAAATTTTGGGAACTGCTGCATTGTTATTATCATATATCATTAACTTAAAGAAGTACTTGACTAAATGTCAAATAATTTTAGCAAGTATTTTAGAAAATTGGGAACCTGAATCTAAAGAGAAGAAAAATAAAGAAATATTTGTCCAATATACTTGTTGAAAAGCATTCTTATGTGTATAACAGAAGCTGGGAGAATCTGGTTTTAAAAACACTCCATCACTGAATTACAGGCTTTGAAAAACAAATTTATCAAACAGACAAATTTGGAATTTACAATAACATTTGGATTAACATTTCTGAGAATACTTATTCTACTTCTTTTGCGATACTGATAATTAGCAAAAAAGTACATTTTACAAAGATTTGTGGCGCCTCCGTAGCCAGGTGGGAAGGAGCAGCAGTGCGTAACACACGCTTCTTGATTAGACAGGGTTCAAGCCCGTCACCACCAAATACGGAGGATGCGGAAAGGTCAGGGAATGACCACTGCATATCTCGGAGCAATATGGCCTTAGTTGCTAATGCTCCTAAAAACCAAATAACAACAACAACCAAGATTTAAAATAGAAATTAGCTGAAAATCAATTTACATTATTGATAAATCACATATACAAAGTTAGAAGTTACAACTATACACTAACAGGTGTACAAACACGAACTGCAATTTTATGAATAATGTAAATTTTTTTTTGACTATTTACTATTTAGTCTCTCTAAATATGTAATGGTTTGTTAATTACACTGTCCAACAAACAAACTGTTGTTTTTTTTATCATAATAACAACATATGTTATTCATATATTTTGTGCTGAACATAAGTTGTGGCCTTGAAATTTTGCAGTCATGCTTAGTTTTTGAGTAAATTTTTGTTTTTTGAGGACAGTTTATGAACAAATCATTTAACAAACCAAAAATATGCCATTTCACCTACTTCGGTGATTTACTACGAACTAAAATTATGCTATGCACTAACTTGTTTGATTAGTGAATTTTTTGTGGTCCAAGGCTTTCAGCCCTAAAACCTTTTTAGGTATAAACATTTTGATATAATTTAAGTGACATATGGCAATTGTTTTCATCAATATCCATAATTGGATGTCGTCGACCATGAGAAGCATTTGCTGTTAAGTTCTGATGGTTTTGAACAGTTCTGAATTACTTAGTGGATTGTTGCTGTGTCTTTTTGTAATTGTGACCTTTAAAAGGTATGTTGAAAGCTGAATTTATTAATACTTTATTTCTGTAGATTATCATTAGTATTTTTGATAATTTTTTAAAGAATAACTATTTTTGTCTATCTATCATATTAGTCCTAATTATTCTTCCTTCCTTGGCAGTTTTATTTTAATGCTACAAGTACTAATTATTAATTATACTGATTAAATTATATTTATTTTTCTAATTTGAAGGGTGATAGTTGGAAGGATGAACTCCAAAGGAGTTCATCCTTCCAACTTGATAATAAGTTTAATGAACAGAATGTTAAGCAATTATAAATCCTCAGTTTAAAAATACTTCCCATAGGCAGAGTAAAATATTTATAAATTCTGAAATAGTACTTAAAATCATCTTTAACTTATGTATGTGTATCTTTTCAATTTTGTTTGTGTAGTTAATATTTCATAACCCTCGCATGGCATCATTCCCTCGCTCCTTGTAAGGAGCGAGGGAATGATGCCAGCAGTGGGGAAGATGGATTGCAAAGTAGCAACACATACGACATACCCGATATTCTTCCTGATAAGGTAGAACATGTATTGAAGAAAATGAAGAAAGCCCCGTGGGAAGATGAAGTTACTGTAGGGTTGTTAAAATTGGGAGGAAAAGACATAACACAAAAACTGGCAAGGCTCTTCACAAAGTGCATTAGAAAAGGTGTGACGCCTAAGCAGTGGAATAATGCAATCATAGTTTTGCTGCATAAGAAAGGAGATAAATCAGAAATTGGAAATTATAGACCAATTAGCTTGTTATCCCACATCTACAAGTTGTTCACAAGGGTCATTACTAACAGATTAGAAAGAATACTTGATGAGAATCAACCGAAAGAGCCAGCTGGCTTTAGGACAGGATTCTCAACTATGGATCACCTTCACGTAATATCACAGCTAATGGAGAAAGCAAATGAATATAAAACACCATTATGCCTGGCATTTGTGGATTATGAAAAGGCATTTGATTCCATACAGCATAAGGCAATGTTTCGGGCACTGGAAAGACAAGGCACAGATACCCCATATATTATGATTTTGAAGAAAATATATGAGAGTGCTACCTCCTTTATTAGACTAGACAAAGACAGTAGGAGATTTAAAATCGAGAAAGGAGTTCGACAAGGAGACACAATATCTCCGAAGTTGTTTACTGCTGCCCTTGAGGAAACTTTCAGAAGATTAGACTGGTCGCAGAAAGGAGTCAATGTGAATGGAGAGTACCTAAACCATTTACGATTTGCAGATGACATTGTGGTCATAAGCCACGATCCCAAAGAATTAGAGGAAAATCTTAATCAGTTATGCACAGTTAGTAAGGATTTAGGACTAAAGATGAATATGGCTAAAACAAAAGTAATCATGAACAAGTATGCCACAGAAAGGGAAATAATGATTGAAGGAGCAGTAATTGAAAAGGTGGAGTCATATACTTATCTGGGACAAGTTATTAGCTGTAATAATGATAAATGGCTGGAAGTCAAGAGAAGAATAAATTTTGGATGGATAGCATTCAGAAAATATAGTCACATACTGAAGAGCAATATCCCAGTTTGTCTGAAACGTAAAATAATAAACCAATGTATACTCCTCACCATGACTTATGGAAGTGAAACTTGGGCACTCACCAAAAGAATGGAAGAGAAGCTGAGAACTACACAGCGAAGAATGGAACGAATTATATTGGGAATCAGACTGTTAGATAAGAAGAGAAACACATGGATTAGGCAGCAAACTCAGGTAAAGGACATTCTTATCAAAACTAAAGAACTAAAATGGTCTTGGGCAGGACACATAGTTCGAAGACATGATGACAAATGGACTAAGAAAATAACAGAATGGTACCCAAGAGGAGCTAGAAGAAAACCTGGAAGACAAAGGCGGAGATGGATAGATGAAATTCATGAGTTTTTGGGTAGTAAATGGATGGCCAGTGCTCAAAACAGAAGGAACTGGAAAGTTGCTGGAGAGGCCTTCATCCTGCAGTGGATTGAAAATGGCTGATGATGATGAACCTTAGGTCATTTTCCCTTCAATGAAGTTTTCCCTCGTAAGAAGTTCTAAACCTCCATGCCCTTGGAAAACTTATCCTGTTTCTACTGTATATCTGCTGTCAAGGGAAAGGCATTTTTCTTTCATAAAAGCAACTACAGTGGTCTTAGACATTTCTTAAATTGCCCTCAGTGGGACCAACTGATGTTAAAAACCGCAAATTCTAAATGGGAGGCATTCAGGGAAGCAATCATAGAAGTTACTAATCTTTTTAAACCAACTAAGAAATATAGCTGGAGGTTTAGATCTAAATTGATGTCAGATGAACTGATGAGAATAAAAATGCGCAAGATGTGTATAAATTTTGTAGGGGGATGTGGAATCCTACAGCAAGTAAAAGCTATCTACAATCATGTCAATAAGGCAGTTAAGTAAGCAAAGGCAGATTTTGAGAAGTCCTAAGCTCATAATGAAAAGAAAATTAGCAAAGAATTCTTGCTACTTTTCTTATGTTAGAAGAAATTAATAACATTGTCCCACTAGATAAGAATGGCATAACTATTGATGATCCTGTTTAGGATACTGACAAAGTAAATAAATATTTTGCATCTGTATTCATGTACAAAGAAGTTTAGGGATAGGAACACCAGCATTACACCATATTATAACTGAGAGCTAAACTCATTGTTATAACTGAGAAAAAAGTGAAAGAGAAGTTGCTGAAGCTAAAAGTAAATAAGATACCTAGGACAGATAGGATCTCTTCAGTAATATTAAAAGCAGGGCTGTGCAAAGGTACTTGGAGCCCTGATGCAAAAGTGGTTAAGGGGCCTCATTTATTAGTATTGAGACTTTGATGGTTCCCTCAATAGGGGGCCCTGGTGCAGCATATCCAATGAATCCCTCATTTGCACAGCCCTGATTAAAAGCAGCAAAAGAGGTAAGCAAACCTTTAGCCATAATTATGAGTGCATCCATGGATTCTGAGGAGGTTTCTATAGATTGGATGTGTGCAAATGTGTCTCCTATTCACAGTAGGGTATCAAAGGCTGATAAGAGTAATCATAGCCCTGTAAGCTTGACTTCTGTTGCAGGAAAATAATGGAGTTAGAAATATTGCAGCATCATCTTAACATGAATGGAATTATAAGAAATCACAGCATATGTTTGTGGAGTTGTGGGAAGGGCCCTGTCTGACCAATCTGATTAGCTACTATGGTGCAGTAACAAAGGAACTGGATGAAAAAAAATAAAGCTTTTATTAGAATCATGTTACTGCTGTTGTTAAAGGGATGATTTAGTAGCAGAAGACAGAGGATGGTTATAAATGGGCATTACTATTCTTGAACTAATGTTATTGGAGTCCCTTAGGGTTCATTGCTGGGCTGCTTAATGTTTATAGTATTTATTAACAATACTATAATGAAGGTATGTCAAGATTACTGTCTGAGTTTGCAGATATAAAGATCAGCAGGGTGGTTAATGACAGAAATCAAGGCATACTACTGGTGGCATAAGGTGGTAAATTAGGCAAGTAGATGAGCTAAGTGAAAATTAGGGTTTAGCATTGGTAAATGCAAGGTAATGTCTATGGGCAGCAGTAATTTCAGAATAACATACCAAGGTAGGTGGGTATTATACTGAAGGTGGTGGAGAACAAAAAGGATATATGGATAATTGTACAATCTGACAGAGTTCTCTGTGCAGTGCACATACGCTGCTAGAACAGCTCATGGGATTCTATTGATATACAGGAAGTTTGGCAGTGGGGACAAGGTGATTATACCATTGTATAAAGCACTGGTTTGGCCCCATGTTAACTACTGCATACAGACTGGAATCCTCATTTTCGGAAGGACGTGGACCTGTTGTAACAAGTGCAGAGAAGAGCAATGAGATTAGTGAGGGGTGCAAAAAAGCACTGACAAGGAAAGGCTTTAGTTCTGCTAATTGTATTGTCTGGAGACCAGGCACCTGTGAGGAGATCTGAATGAAGTGTTTAAGGCATTGAATGGATTGAGTAAGCTCAATATGAATGGAATCCTTACCCTCTCTCAGACATACACATGAGGGGACAAATTCAAATTGAGAAAGGATAGTTAAAGTAGATGCGTGGAAATTTGCCTTCAGCCAGTGGGTAGCTGATTGCTGGAACAGATTCTATTTTGAATTGGTGTTCTAGAGGTGGGTAGTTTGAATAAATTTAAGGAAGAGATAGACAAACTTTTAAAGAAGATGGACAGGTGATATGTGAATTTTTTTTATTTTTTTTATTTTGCTGATTTGTATAAGGTTGCTTTCTTGCATCATTTGCCACTACTAATATTAAAGTTGCCATCCACTTTGCCCAGTTTCCTAGCATCTGCTTTTGCAGGAACGTGTTAGTGCAAGTCATTCATGGTGGATTAGTAATACAGGTACTGATCTCAGGCATGATTGGGAGATCCTTTGGGAACATACATCCTTGATGTTAAAGGATAATTTTTTGCCAGTGAGTAGTTTCTTGTAAAAGCTAGTGTCTACTCCATGACAAAGGGCATTAATTTTCTAATTCTGGGTGCTTATGACATTTCTATTGTGATCACTGGGGAAAGTTAAAGCTTTCCACTGGCTCACATCAGCTTCCAGTATTTGGTGGGGATGTAGTTACATGGGGATGGCAGGGCCAATTTTTATATTCCTTACAGAATATCAGGAGTGATTATCAAACAAGTAAATCTTTTAAGTGGTTGGGTTTTGAAAATGTAATTGCTGCTTTGAAGATCTACTTAAGCACAGAAAATTTGGTGTTACTTGTCAATTTGCCATTAAATTTCATCATATTGAATAAGATATAAATTGTTTTCAAGAGTAAATTTGGTATTGTTGACCCTTTCAAGTACGATGTTCAGTCATTCTTTTAAGGAATAGAGGAATAAGTTATTCAAAAGTTGAAGCCTGTCTAGTATACTTGAAGCTCCTTAAGTTGCAAAATTATTTTATCTGTAATTGGTATTGAGTTCTATAATAATAACATGAATGCTGTTTCCTTCCTATAATAAATGTTTTCGGACAAAGCATTTCGGGGGAAGAAAAGAAAACTGATCTGGAATATAGCAAAGCAGCCATTCGAAATCAAATAAATTCACATCATACGAATTTTGTATACA